>NC_137777.1:25277491-25527145 GCF_963455305.1 Plecotus auritus | reverse complement strand
TGCTAAAACACAGTGCTCCAATTCTTCTTGCTTTGGCTCTTAATTTATAAAGTTCAGGATTTGGAGTTCAAAGAAAGCACCTCATCAAACTTCTGGATTCTGAAAATTAAAAGTGCTTGTCTTTACCCAATTGTCTTAAAGTAAACAGCAATGGCAAATCTATATTTTAAAAATCAAAGCCAAGCAATGATGTAGTTGATCCAGAATGTTCTATGTTCCTCCCGAGGCACAGAGTGTTTCAAGGGTGATAGGGACCTGAGCAATAATTAAGGGACCTGGGTTGGGCTTCTAGCCTGACTTTGGAATCTAGTTTTTGTTTTGTGTGTTTTTTTTCTCCTGAACACACAGTCTGTCCAAATCACTGAATTAAGAGTTTATAAGAGGAAAGGAAATACATCAACTAAATATTTTCAAATATATTCTCCCTGCTCTACTCCTCTCTTGGTAAATCTTTCCACACTCACCCCCTCCACCAAATATCTTTACCTTTATCTTGGCATCCTCTTCCTTTCAAAGAAAGTGGGAGCACAGGTTGTCTATATTCTGTTTTGATCCTCCCACCTTCTTCTCCACAAAGTTCAATCAATGACAGCAGACAGAGTTTTTTTTTTGTGTTTTTTTTTTTTTGTGGGGGGGTGGGGGGGTGCAGACAGAGATAAGCCTTGAAATGACTAGTGTCTGTTAAGCAGCTTTTTTTTTTTTTTTTTTTTTTTTTAATCTAGAGGAAGCACAGGCTGCCACTCTGACCCATTCCCCATCACCTCCCAGCCTGAGTGACCATTTTGTCTCTGGTCTCAGAAAGCCAAAGAGGGGCGCTGGCGAAACAGAGGCCACCAGAGAGCAAGAGCAGGCTCTATGCCATGACCTCAAGCTTATGATTTTGTAATCCAAGTTATGGGTTGGGCTTCTAGCCTGACTTTGGAATCTAGTTTTTGTTTTGTGTGTTTTTTTTCTCCTGAACACACAGTCTGTCCAAATCACTGAATTGTTGATGTGGCTTACAGCTGCTAGAATTGCCCTTCCTTTTCCAGGAACAGGTGTGGTTCTTCCAAAGATTAAGATTTCCAAAAAAATGGGCTCTAATGTTAGTTTCCCTGCTCCTCGTTTTCTTTTTTTTCATTTATCTTTGCACACTGTTCCTCAGTAGGTAAAGTGAGCAGAGCTCCCAGTCTAGAGTTTATGACTAGCCTAGAGTTCCTACTTCACGGACTGAGGAGAAATTGGGGAGACAGACAACCTTCCAGAGAAACCCCAGTATCAGCTATATTCAATGTCCAGTGTGGTGGAGTAAGTGTGGAGTAGTTATGATCAAGGGCTGGGCATGGGTGGTGAGCTTCGGGTAGCTTCCCAGGGTCTTATGCACCCCAGGATGGTGTGAAGGAAGTAGATGTGTGTTCCCTGCTTATTAGGGACTCCCAAGGGGGATTACAGGATTGAGGAGAGGACTGGTGGATGGGAAAAGGTCTGAGATCAGGAGAAGGGAGCTGAAAAAGAAAAGGATCTTTTGACTAGAGGCATTGGCTCAGGGTGCCAGGAAGACATTATAAAGATCAGGCAGGACAAACTTTACCTGAATGGATGCCTACTTAGGATGCCCAAGATCTGGTGGACCCAACATTAGCTGAACAACCGAGAAAGGAAAGAGGTCAGTCACCGAAGGCCAAGCTAACCGAGTTGTCTCCACTGCATCCAGCAAGGGTTGGAAGCTAGGACATTATATAACAGTCCTCTCCACAACTTAGTCACCCTCAGGTACAGCAGGGGATGCTTTAGAAAGAATGAATTCTTACCCTAAAATGTCTAAGATTTGAATGGAGTAAAGGCTTAGAAAATTATATTTTAATTTTGCTTTATAAAAAAATAATTGAGTAAGAGTCAAGTATGCTGAAATGTGATGAAATACATTTTCTGTTATAGGCAGACTGGGAGTTTATATATTTAGTCAAATTCACTTATAAAAAATTAGTCTCTGTTATTTTCAAATTTGGGTTTTTATACTTACCCATCATCCTTTAATATTTTAATCAACTATATAAGGAAATTAGGCTCAGAGAGATGGAATAATTTGCTCAGGTTAGCAACTGGTAGAGCCAAGACTTAATCTGGTATCAAAGTCTGTGTTGCTAACCACTTTTGTATTACTTTTATCTTCTGTGTTGTTTTTAATCCATAGGAGGATGTGGCCTGAAAAGTAAGCATTATTAACTATATCCTGTTGTAAGTGTTCCTTATTTGCCTTTGTCCTTTGTTCTTTTTTTTTTCTCAACTTCTCTAATCTCTGTGACTTTTTGCCTTTTGTTTTATTAGTCCTCAATTTTTAGTCCTCTTATCACTTCACTGAACCTCCAGGGTTGATAATTGGTTCCTAGAGCTGCCTTTGCCCACACCACACTGTGTGGCTCTCAGGATATAGACCATATCACATGGAGCCACCTAGCCTGGCATCTTCCTATCCCTCAGAAGGCAGAACATGAAGATAGCACTGTCTTTGGACTTGGAAGCCTACAAATTAAGAGTTCATTGTGTTCAAAAGGTCCAGGAGCATTGAGTTTAAGATGAATAGAATAATCATCTCCCAGAGAAGTAAATTTACTTGGCAGGTTTCCACTAAAATGGATTTAAAAAAAAATATCAGCTGGAACTAAAACATTTAAGACATATGGTGCATTAACTAAATGTTTAAACATTTGCCTTTAGCTGTGTGAACATATCATTGATGAAATGAGCTCAGTGAGCTATGTTGAACATCGTTGACTGAATCACTGTCCAGTGGAACTCTATTTCTTGAATCTATTTAATACAAACCATTCCCAGATGCTTACAACAGATACCGAATATGTGTTACTAAATGCAAATGCACATATAAATGAAAGATGCAAATGGGACAGTGTACCTGTAATCTCAGTCATTACCTTTTATTTGAAATAGGTTGCATAGAAGAAGGCTGCAAAGAATATTGTTAGAGTATCTCTGCATGAAGCAGTAAAAGCCTCTGGAATGCTACCACCTCAGTTCAACTGTCTTCCAGAAAGTCCCTTAATACTTTAACACACAGTCAGCAAACAGGCAAGTGTGGGAGGACTCCCCCTCACCCCATGTCCGTAGCAGACATTGTTAATCAATCACAGCACTTAATTTTCCTGCTGAGCCTGCACTTGGCCTGAGAATTTTTCTGCACCCAGCACTCCAGGCAACCACCGCCAATTGATCCAAGTTGGCACTTTAAAAGAAACCTATTTGCAATCTCCAGACACAGAACAATGATAGAGCAGTGGGGTGTTTCTACATCGGATACATCTAACAGATGTGGTAATTGGGAGTACTAGACCATTGGACACTGTTGGGATTTATTCCTTAAATTAAAAGAATGGCTTTAGGGGGTCCCTTGGGTTTGGAAGACTCCCCTAGGACTAGTTGTATAAAGGGCCAGTTTTCTGTCTTTCAGGCAGACTGGTTCAGTACACTATGTCTCTTCCTCCTTCACACTCAGAGGTTTACAAGCTCAGTGAACACACCAAGGATTCTAGACCCATTTGAAATAGAATAAGTGGGAACTACTAGAGACCTTAAAACTAAGATGATCACTTAAATTCTGCAGAGAACATCTTGGAGTAGCAGTGCGCACACATGTGTTGATGGGTACTTATATTTAAGATCTGATCTCATGCACTCATATTTCTTACATAGGCTGTAAAAAAAATAATAGCTACTGTTTATGTACCTGAAAGGTGTTAAGCACCAAAGGATATTCACTTACATTTAATCTTTAAAAAAATTTTTTTTATTGATTTCAGAGAGGAGGGGAGAGGGAGAGAGAGATAGAAACATCAATGTGTAGAGAGAATCATTGATTGGCTACCGCCTGCGTGGGGATCATGCTTGCAACCCGGGGGCGTGCCCTGACCGGAAATTGAACCTGTTGACCTCCTGGTTCATAGGTTGAAACTCAACTATTGAGTCACACCGGCCAGGCACTTACATTTAATTTTCATAACGTCCCTCTGAAGTATAGCATCTCCATTTTATAGATGAGGAAACTTATGTAAGATCACACAGCCAGTACATGTCTGTGTTGGAGGGAATCTTGATGGAGTCAGATGGCAAATTCTAAAAGATAATTGAAGACAGTTTAATGAAAGAACAATTTACTGAAGTGAGGGTAGGATTAAGGGAACCCGTAAGCGATTGTTCCAAAGTTAAGCAATGGATGGAATCTTTTAGCACACAGTGCTACTGAAACAGCTGAGATCCCTGAATGCGAGCTGCTGCCTTAAGGAGAGGAAGTCTTTTACTGCCCCAAACAGCCATGTCTTGGCTGGCTGAGAGGGGTAAGAGAGAAGGGAGAGCCTGTGCCCCCCAAGCCAGAGGTGAAGGAGCCCAGAGGAGTGTCCATAGTGATCAGCACAAAGCAGAGAGTGCATCTGATGGGCAATGGGAATAATGAGCTTGATGGTGGAGTGGCAGTTAAACCCAGTATTGCTCTGAGCCCATTTCACAACTACTACTTTATATTCCACCCCTTGCCTGGGGTTTAGGAGGTGTATGTCTAGAAGTAATAGCCAGTGCTTGCTTTCACTCCAGAGAGAAAGAGAATTTCATTTTCCTGTGCCCACCAGGGTAGTACACATTGTCCTTGGCATATAATAAATGTTCAATGAGTCTTATTTGTTATTATTTCTCCCTCTTCCTTTGCTCTTCCCTTGTCCAATTCTCCCTTATGTGCCTTAGTTTCTTGGCCAAAGTGATGGTATAATGAAGTATAAACTTCATTTATTTTTTAAATATGTTTTTATTGATTTCAGAGAGGAAGGAAGAGGGAGAGAAGGATGGAAACATCAATGATGAGAGAGAATCATTGATTAGCTGCTTCCTGGATGCCCTCTACTGGGGATCGAACCTGCAAGCCAGGCATGTGCCCTGACCAGGGATCAAACCATGACCTTCTGATTCATAGGTCGATGCTCAACCATTGAGCCACACCAGCAGGTGAAACTGCATTTCTTTATTACAATCTTATTTCCTTTCTTTCCTTTTGATTGAAACTGTCCTCATCTGGCACCCTGACTCATCTGCCTCCTTCTCCCTTGTAGGACCACTCCCTTAATCATTAGGCCCTCAGGACAATGTTGGTTCTGGTCAGCATCAAATAATATTGGTAATAAAGCCTTGGGCCTATTGGCCACGGAGACAGAGTTTCAGTTAAACTACAGATAGCATCTGGACCTCAGCTTCAGGCCCAGAAAAATAGTGAAACCAGATGAAGTGATGCTATGGCTAACATCAGGACCAGATGCAATGGCCAACTACCCTCTACCCCAGTGTTGACCAATCAGTCAACACTGACCATGACTCTAACCACCTTAGTTACCATAATTAATGGGTTTCCCCCTATATAACCCACCACCAGAAGCCATAAGGGACCTAGGTCTTTGGGCATTAGCTCACCTGTGTATCCAGACGTGGGCCATTTCCTGAAAATAAGCCTTGCTTTCTTTGCTGCAAACTCCTCTTCATGTCTTATTGGACTTTGATGTGTGCAGGCCAACAGACTCCTTTAGTCCGGTAACAATAGCACTTAGTGCAAAGGAAGTTAATTTGCAATTTCCAATGCTTTAGTTGTAGAATCTTATTGATAATGAGCTGCAAGGTAGGTGGATATTCATTCCTAATTTCCAGATTTGGAAACTGAATATTACTGATTTGAAAGCCAGTATTCTTTTAATACTGGAAGTTTCCACTGGCAAATTAGTGGTAGCCGACTCTTGCAGTTTGAGGAAGAAAAGATGACTGTTGACAAAAACATAGTAGCTATTTTAATAATCGTTAAATTTATCTGAGATTTACCTAAGCTATGAACCATAGAAGGTTGTGGGGCCATCTCTCTTTCTCCAGTTCTCTTCTATGTTTTTCCCTTTATCCCTGCTCAGTTCTCTTCCTACCATCTCCCATTTTTCTCCTTCTCACTTGTCTTTTCTCTTTTCCCCATTTTTTTTTTTTTTTGGTTTGTTTGTTTTCTTCTTTTTCTTGTGCTCCTACTCATGACTGCAGGCTCTAAATGGTAACTGCCTGGATTCCAGTCCCACTTCTGTCATTATTAGAAATGGGACTTTGTGTAAGTTATTTAATCTCTTTGAATCTACATTTCCTCTTATGTAAAATAGGATAATAAGAACAATCCCATGTACAGTTTCATCTCATCTGCGAATAATGAGTTTTACATCTTCTTTTCCAACTTGGATACCTTTTATTTCTTCTTCTTGTCTCCTTCTTGTAATTGCTAAGGCTAGCACAGTATGATGTGGAACAGGAGTGGTGAAAGTGGGCATCCCTGTCTTGTTCCTTTTTGTAGGTGGGATGGTTTTTGATTTTGCCCATTGAGTATGATGTTGTAGGCTTGTCAAACCTCAGAGGGAAGGCAGGGAGGGTCAGGGGAAGGGGGAGAGATCAACCAAAGGACTTGTATGCATGCATATAAGCATAACCAATGGACACAGTCACTAGGGGGGTGAGGACATGAGCGAGGGATGGGGATGGGGGGCAATGGTGGGATAAGGACACATGTAATACCTTAAGCAATAAAGAAAAAAAAAAAGAACACTCCTAGTACTGATAGAAAAAATAATAATGAATGTAAAGGACTTACCACCACAAAGATTGTCCCCCCCCCCCGCCCCCACCTTCCTTTTTCCAGCTTTCCTTGCACCTTTCTTCCAAAGCTATGGTCCTCAGTGTCAGAATGTTTGCTGACTTGTAGATTAATGAAGAGGCAGAGGTGAATTCCACAGCTTGGGTTCTAGAAGAAAGATGCAGGGAAGCAGCAGGCAGCATTGGGAGCGTGGTAAAGAATGCTTACAAATGAAAAGTTTGTTTTTCATGTGTATTTTAGAAAAGTTGATTTTTGTGGTTTGAGAGACTTCTTGAAGGCAATGGGCCTGTTGCATTCAGTTGAGAGATAGCAGCCGCCGCCTCCAGGAATATGAGGTATTACCAGAGAGACGTCATTTTGGATGGGAACTGCAAAGACCCATGGGCTGACAGGGAGTTGCATAATTGTTCAGTATTTAACTCTCTCTGGAATGGCTCAAAGAGAGCGCTATGTGTGAAATAAATGCATGGATAAATAACTCTGGCACCGAGCTTCGCACCATCTGCAGACATTGCAGAAATGAGCAGGGGGAAGCCAACAAGCTGTGAGTGACAGAGATTAATCTCCAGAGTCACAAAGGCATGGAGTTCTGTTTGGAATCCAGGCGACACTGGAGAGCACCACAGCCCTGGAACATTTACTTGAAGCAATGAAGACATTTATCAGCCTTAACTCTCAGGTGAGTGTGTGCCCTGGAATCCCTGACACCATCGAATCAGAAAGATCCCAGAAGAAAGACTCTTCCTTTTGAAAGAAGGAGAGGTAGTAAGATTATGTTCAATTTTTCACTTCAACCAACACACCATGCTGCCTTAGATGAAGCTGACCTACCGTATCCTGAGTGCTGGGAAGGCAGCAGAGAAGGTCACCACACCCCACAGGCTGTACTCCTGTCAGGTGGCAGATGGGACATAATTGCTAGACTGAAAGAGACTGCCAAAAACATTAACATGGTGCTGTTTGGAATATTTACGTATTGATCAATGCACTTGCTTTCATAAAAGGCACTTGCATTTGCAAAATATATCTACTGAAAACCCATTTTCAAGAATAAAATTTGAGTAGTAAAAATAGCACATATTCATTTACATAGAAGCAAAATAAAAAAGTCTTTTACATTGATTATTATGTTGATTATATGAAACATTAAAATAATGTAAACAGAATATGTTTGACACACTTTACGTACTTTAATCAATTTCTTGGTATTGTCTGTTTCTAATACCATTTTTTTTCTGGTGTTTTCAAAAATGTATTTTTTTCCAACATGGTCGCATTTGAAAAAAATTTAATAAAATTGCCTGCAGTATTCTTCTAAGTGTAGTTTACGGCTAATAAATTTTGTATTATTGGCACATTTAATTGACTCATCTGGGGACCACAATATTTTTAGTTGAGAAAATACTGTCTTTTCAGACACAGAGTGCTTGGTAAGCTAAGAGGGAGTACTGCTCACGGAGTATACCCTCAGTTTTGTTTTTTAAATCAAAATGTGTAAACATGCCAGCCCAAGTATATTCACATACTCTTTTTCCTCCAGAATATCTTTCTTTGAAAAATATTTTAATCAAAGCTCTTCAATTCAGTTGTTTCCATGATTTTTTAAATGTTTCTCCAAATTCAGATGCTGCAAATCATAGGGCTTCTTATTGTCACTCCATTTTGGTACTGAATATAAATTTACCCAATTAAAAATCAGAGTTTCATCGAGAGCCTCATGACAAGTTGAGGTTTTCCAAACTGCATTATGGTATTGCAGATTTAAATATTATGCACAGCAGGAGGCTTTGTCCTTTTATTAGTTCACTTATTTCTTTGATGTTTTAATAAGTTTGGTGTTACCTTTCATTAAATCATTACTTTCAGGAAATGTGCGCAAAGTAACCATTGGTTTTCTAAATACATGCTGATATCTTTTCAGTAGCTTTGCACCTTAAATTTCCATTGGGTCATGAATATCTTGGCCCAAAGAGAGATCTCAGATATCAGCAGACATTATGCATAAGTTATGTACTCGTCAACTTTCTGAAGAAATAGAAATTCCGTACTTTAATTTTTATTCAACATGTGTTTTCCCCTTAGAACTCACCGCTGCTGCTGACTTATTTTAAAGATTTTAAAAAGTTACAAGCATGCCCTGGTTGGTGTGGCCCTGTTGGCTGAGTGTTGTCCCATGCACCCAGAGGCCACTGGTTCCATTCCCAGTCAGGGCACACACCCCTGGTTCAATCTCTGGTCAGGATGCGTACTGAGGCAACCTATTGATATTTCTCTCTCTCTCTCTCTCTCTCTCTCTCTTCCTCTCTCTTCTCTCTCTCGCTCTCTCTCCGCACCCTTCCTGCCAGTTTTTCTAAAATCAATAAAATCATATATATATTAAAAAAATTACCAAACAGTAACAAATAAACAACAAATTAAAAGTTGTAGATTTAGAGCATATACTGAATGATAAAACCACTAGAGTAGGAACTACTCTTACACACTCTACCGGATGACTCTCAGTCTCGGTTTTCCACACATTTCACATTCTCCTGCTCGACGCTTTGACAAGTTTCCCCATCTCTGTGGCCTGGTACTCTGGGGGCTTCATTCATCTTGAAGGCTGTAGTACCGGCCATGGCACCATTTGCACATGTGCTCTGCTTACTTGGAAGGGGCAGTGGTGTTGAACACTTCTGCCATGGACACCACTAAAGACAGAAGGAGTTTGCTTCTTCCCAGACCCGAGTGTATCAGGTCATTCTGTTTGCTTTCAAGAAAAGTACTATATTACATGTCATCTAGAAAGGCCAGGAAAAGAAAGGTCATCTCTGGTTGTTTTTCAAATATAACCAAGTATTAAATTGGGATCTCTCTTTATGGCACGTGTATTTCACATACAGACTAGACGAAGCCGTGGCAGAAGCTGGAAGTGAAAGCGAGTGTAAAAACCGGCCTGTTTTAATACAACTGTTAATAATAACACTTTTATCAAAATGAAAAATCTGAGACACATGCTAAACCAGATGGAATGCCAGGATACTAGACATAAATACAGACTGTTCTGGGCAACCTGGATATATGCTTCCCCTACTTGGCTGTTAAAAGCCCAATGTTCAGTATTCATTAATAGCTGCATGCCTGTAGGTAAATACCCTTAACCTTCTCATTTGCAAAATGAGGGCGAAAATGTTTGCCTGACTGAGCTGTTGTTAGGAGAAAAATGTATGAAAAGTGCCCGGAGTAAGGACCACGTAGACAAGACAACTGCCTACTCACCACCTGAGACAGCTGTTAGGGTTATCATCATGCTCCTCTTACCAAAGACTTACTGTGCACAAGTGCCGTGGGATAATTGCCACTCAGGCTGATTTTTCTCATAAAAAAAGGAAGCAGGATCAGAAAGAATCAGGGCAAATAGCAAAGGGAAGAAAGAATGTAGGTGGTAAAGTGGAGTAACATCCCTGCAGACTTGGTAAGATGGCTTACATTTGTGCCATTGTTCCTTCAAAACAGGAGAACCATGACGAAGCGTCTCCTCTAAGTCCAGCCCTGGAACAAATATTTACTTGTTTTTATAAAAGGGCTGGGATATCATCCTCACTGGTGCTTTCCCTGTAACTGCCGATGGGCAGTACTGTTTTCATCTCCATTTTATAAATGAGGAAACGGAGGCTTCACGATGTTAGAGAACAGGCGCTCACAAGGAATGCAGTGAGAAATAAAACCCATATCCCTGAGTCCATGTTTTTATTTTTAATCTCTGGCTACATTACTTCTCAGAAGTTAAAACTGTCCATAGTTGAGCCACATCGGGAGTGTCCCACATCTGATTCTGTTCAGCAACACTGAGTAGGATTTTACTATGAAAGGATAGGGTTGTTCTCTCTTATTAATCTCAAAAAGTTAGAAACCCTTAAAAGCCTGTAATGGATATAGTTCATCTCTGAATTTATCTTAAAAAATATTTTGAGCCTATTTGTCATTTTTACCCACAGGCAAAAGGAAGCTCCATAATGTCTTAGCCATAAATCATACAACTAGCTTAGGCTATCAGCTACCTACCAATATCCCCCAAATCTCAGTAGTTTTAGGCAACAAAGAATTGTTTCTTGGTCATGCTACCTGTCCTTTGCAAATAGGCAAAGGTTGCTTCCCCAAGGAGGTAACTCGGAGTCAGATGAACAAGATAATCACTGTCACTTACCAGCCGGAAGGAAGGGAGCTCTTGAGGAGCTCAGTAGTGACACATTCACCTCCCCAGAGATTCACTGGGCACAACTAGCTACGTGGCTTCACCCATGCACAAAGAGCCCACGAGGACAGTTCTATAATGTGTGTGGAAGGAGAGAAATTAAAATATTGGGCAAATAACCACTGCTACACGTAAAGTTGGTCCAGATGTTGTAATGTATTATTCTTTCTTGATTTTCATAAAATTGCCCCATTTCTAGCTTCAGGCACTTCCCTCTACTCAATACATCTGTTATTAGGTAAACAAATCATTGTTCACATATTTTAACAAAATTTCCACCTTGTATCCAGTGGGAGAACATCAGGTTTAAGAATCAATTCTGTCTTTCCTAAAAAGTTCTTTTAAAAAATGACATCAACTCCTAGCTAAGGGCCCATTCCTTAAGGAAATGTGTAGTTTTCTTGTCTAAAAGTCAGTGAGCTCAAAGAAAAATAAGGGAAGGGCTGAAAGGATGTGGAATAAAAGACCCAGTTAATGCCTAAAAGACGCCAAATTGGAAAGTGTTACTGTTCCTTATATCATCCATCACTGCAAATGGCTCAGCAGGCAAAGACTATCTCAAGCTGGCAGTCTTGCCATAGAAATAGATCATTTCAATAAGGTGGCAGGATTGCAGAGCTCAACATGGCCAGTGACATGCCATTGACTAGTTCAGAAACCAAAAAAGGTAAGAACTGAGTGAATGAAAATTCAATCAATTCCTAATCTAAGTAAGGTTCAATAAATCTGGAATATAATCTGGTGTTGGATTTATTTATTTTTTTTGGCCTTTAAATATTAACCAGCTGTAAATTACTTTCAGGTTATCCATTCAACTTTTAAAAATGGATTGGCCTTTTCATAGGAATCTGTATTTGATGATAAAGATGGAATTTAATGACCTTGGCTTAGATGTACTTCAGAGCAGTCTTTCTTGGTTGCATTCTTTGCACATAATAAAGAATGAGATTGCAGCAGACATTGTAAGTGCATGGGGCTGGGGACATGTAAGATAGAGATTGGGAACAAATTCAGCTTTCAGGGCATTCAGTGCCACACAGAGAAAATACTGATTGTGTCATGGTTAAACTCCTATTTGATAAGCATGACGAAGTAGGATATTCAATTACACAAATAGTACAGAGCACCTACTAAAAGTGCTTTGCATACTTCAATAAACTATACAAGATGGAAAATATTATACTTGAACTTGCAAAGACAACACAGGTCAACAAGAGCAGGCAATGAGAGGAAAGTGATAAAATAATAAACTGATGGATTAAAGTATTGATCAAGAAGGTTCATATTTTGCAGAATAAGTGTATGTCCAAAAGAAGTATAGGTGAAAAATCAATGACTCACTTTGATGTCTATGTCAAAGAACATTTTATTTTGTTATTTTATTATTATTTAAAAATTTTTATCTTTATTGTTGAAAGTATTATTGATGTCCCCTGCACCCCCATTGGCCCCCACTCCTCTGTACCCTTCCCCTCCCCAGGCCTTACCCCCACTATTGTCTAAGAACATTTTAAATATTACAGAGCAGAGACTACATTTAAACCCAGTTTTGTAACTGTGATTCTAATTTTTAAAATAGTAGAATTATTTATTATATCAGCTGACAGTTAAGGTTGTTTATGTGATGTTAAGTCACCATACTTAGATATCATTTGAGATAATTTAAGACATGGACATGATTGCATGTTGGTTAGCAATTCATAACTTTTAGATGTTTTGAGAAACTGTTAGAAATATCAGATGCTCTTGAATAAAATATTTTATTGAAAAAGGCACATGTAAACATACCTTATAAAACATAAATTCCCCAAATTATTATTATTGTTGTTAGTATAAGAAATTAATGGAATATAAAATGAAAAAAAAATTAAACTTACAGTACTGGTTGAAAATATATCTGATTTCAGCTAGCTGGTGTAATATATCAATATATGACAAAATGTATTTTATGGAAAAAAGTATTACTAGAAATAAAGATGGCCATTAAATAAAGATAAAGTGTTCAGGCCCTGGCTGAATAGCTCCATTGGTTAGACTCTTAACCGTTAGAGCATCATCCCGATATGCCAAGGCTGTGGGTTCAATCCCCAGAGAGGGCACACACAAGAAGCAACCAATAAATGAATAAATAAGTGGAACAACAAATTGATGTTTCTCCCTCTCTCTTCCTCTCTCTCTCTAAAAATCAATAAAAAGATAAAGTATTCAATTTACCAGAAAGATGTAATAATTCTAATACTTGTGTGTACCTAATAGCCTCAAACCTATACAATAAAAATTAATCAGATCTCCAGGATAGAGTGACAATTTAATATCAAAGTGGGAAATTTTAATATTTTTCTCTAAGTTGACAGCTCAAGCACATTAAAAAAAATCAGTTCATGTTGAAGATTTAAACGAAATCTGATAGACATTTGTGAAATACTGCATCCAACAACTGCCGGATACATATTATTTCCAAGTAAACATAAAAGATGGATGAAACTTTATCTTGGTTAAGCCACAAAATTAGTCTCTGCAGATTTTAAAGGCTGGACACCTGTGGCATAGGCCAGCTGGGTGTTCACTAACCGTGCATTCTTTTCCTGGGCCCACAGCTGAACTACATTTTACAGTCTCGTACCTTGATGGGAACATGGGATAAGTTTAAGTCAAAGGAACGTAGTAAAAGTGATTATGCCACCTCCAAACCTGGCTTCTGAACACACCTCTCTTCACTCATCAGCCAGCCCTTGAAGCTGGGTGTCCAGGGAGGTCCTAGGGGGCAAAGCTACTAGATACACGTTGCCTTCAGCCCTGCGTTGTTGCTTAGAGGAGAGCCACTCAGGAAAGCCCATCAGCCAGTTGCTTTCTGTGAGAAATAAACTTGTGTGTGTGTCAAGCCATTGAGAATTTAGAACTGCTCCTCATATCAAGTAGCTGACTAAAATGATATTTGTATTGACAAATTGCAATTAGAGTTATAAATCCAGCATAAATAATTATAATAATAATAAAAGTCTACATGGTTGGAAGTTTAAAATCACAGTTTTAAACAACTCAGGTGAAAGAATAAATAGTAAATATTAGAATGTACTCAAAACTGTAATAATAAAAATACTAATTATCGAGATGTGTAGGGAATAGCTTAAACCACATTAATAAGAAAATATATAGCCTTAAACATTGCCATTAAAAATAATGAGCCCTCAAAAATAATGTTAGATTTCTAACTTAAGGAATTAGGAAAATAATGGCAGTATGAAGATCAGAACAGAAATTAATGAGACAGAAAACAAACATATCATAGACAGAATCAGTCAGCCAAAGGTTGATTTTTTACAGTTGAAATTCACATACCATAATGCTCACCATTTTTAAGTGGGACAGTTCACTCAAGCAGCAATTTTCAACCGATTTACAGTGGTGTGCCCTAAGAATTTTTAAAACATGCAGTACCTGACTATTTAGTCAGCAACACTGACCTCTTTTCTCTTTAAAAGTGACAACAGCCAACACAACAATAGCCATCACGTGTGAATGAGTCAAAATTATACCCTTTCGTTTTTTGTCAGATCAGCTGCAGAATTGGTGTGCCATGGAATTTTAGTAATTTGTTTAAGTGTGCTATGAGATAAAAAAAAAGGTTGAAAATCACTACACTAAAGTGTTTTTTAGTGTATTGGTAAACAATACAGCCATCATCACTATTCAATTCCAGAACATGCTCATTACCTCACAAAGAAACCCTGTAGCTATTGGCAGCCACGCCCTATTTGCCCTTCCCTCAACCCCCATCGACCTACTTTCTGTCAGTAAGGGTTTGCCTATATAAATGCAATCCCACAATGTGGCCTTTTGAGATTTGTCCCAAATTTTGCATAATGTTTTCAAGCTTCATCTATGTTATAGCATGCATCACTCCATCTTTTTTATGGCCATGTAATATTCCATGGCATGGATATAGCACATTTGTCAATTCATTCATTAGCTGATGAATATTTGAGTTGTTTCCTCCTTTTGGCTATGACTAATGCTTTTATGAACATCCATACACAAGTTTTTGTGTGGGCATATGTTTATATCTATATTAGGGTGTCCCAAAAATGTTTATTTGATTAATTAGAAAGGTAGCATTTATTAAAATACATTTCATTTTCAAATTGAGGTATCAGCTGTTAAAGTATGTATACATTTTTGGGGACACCTTGCATATCCAAGAGTGTATATGGGTACAAAGGGTGTATATATTTATACTTACATATACCCAATTATTTGGGGTCTATGTCTAGGAGTAGGGTTACTGGAGTAGAATATGATTAGCTTTTTGAGGAACTGCCAAACTGCTTTCATAGCAGCTGTACCATTTTACATTTCCACCAGCAATATCTGAGGGTTCCAATTTCTCCATAGTCTCACCAACACCTGCTACTTCCTTTCTTTTTCATTATATACCAGCCTGAGTTTTAAGTGGTATCTCATTTTGGTTTTGCATTTCTCTAATGACTAATTATGTTGAGCATCTTGTCATGTGCTTTTTGGGCCATTTGTATATATTTTTTGTAAAGATGTACACTTTTAAATTGGGTTGACTTTTTTTCTTTTTTATTGAATTTATTAGGGTGACACTCATTAACAAAACTACACAGGTTTCAGGTATACAATTCCATAACACTGGGTTGTCTTTTTTTATTATGTAAGAGTTCTTTATATATTCTGAATACTAGATCTATAAAATACATGATTAAAAATAATCTCTCCCATTCTGTAGGTTTCCATTTTATTTTATTGATGATATCATTTGCTGGACAAAGTTTTTGATTTTGATGAAACTTACCTTTTTTTAAGTGCACACACTATTTAATGAATACCTATGCACCCAGCACTGACTGCCAGGGCCCTGTCCCACGTCACAGCACTGTGATTCTTGGCCCCGTGACCCTTAAAGGACATGTGACACACAGATCCTGGCTGGAAGCCACCCACACATCTAGAGAAACCAGGAGAGACTGGCCACCCCTGCCTCAGGTGAGCAAACAGCAAAACCTGCTTTATTATGGAAATATGTGTTTTTAAAAAACAACAACAAAAAGAAAGAAAAGGTCTTAAGAGAAAAACCAATACAAAAGGAAATGAAGTGTCCCTAAAAACTAAAGCACTGTATATGCTTAAAGTACTAAGTGAAAATATGACATTTTAAAACCTTAAGAAAAGGGTTTAAATTTCAAGGTGCTTTCATGTCCTAGGTCCTGGGGTCTCCCCACTTGGCCACTTAGCCTGTGGTGCTTTGAGGCCTTCTTGCAGAGGGTGGGCACACTGTTGGCCCCGCCCACCATGCCAAACCAGGCCTATTTCTTCTGGGCTCCTCAAATGTGCTGTCTGGGGTGGTCCGCCCACTGGAGGTGGGAGAGCAGACAGGCCATCCATCAGTCCATGCTGGGGGTGCTCACGCTGCACTGACCACGGCCTCTCTCTTACAACGTCCCCAATTCTCTGCCCTCCGGTGTCCCCACCCCAGTTCCAATAGGAAGTCCCAGCCTGGAGGCCTAGCCTTGGGGCATGTAGGCCTGGTGGGAGTTGTGAGGAGGTTTGTTCCTCCCCAGCCTGTAGGCCCGTGGCTGCAGCTGCGACTTGGGAGACCATGGTGGGCTGCTGGTCCACCCCTTGGGGACGACAAGGCTCAGGACCCAGCCCAGGAGGTCCTTGTGCACCTGGTTCGCCTAAATCAGTGGTCGGCAAACTGTGGCTCGCGAGCCACATGCTGCTCTTTGGCCCTTTGAGTGTGGCTCTTCCACAAAATACCACGGCCTGGGCGAGTCTATTTTGAAGAAGTGGTGTTAGAAGAAGTTTAAGTTTAAAAAATTTGGCTCTCAAAAGAAATTTCAATCGATGTACTGTTGATATTTGGCTCTGTTGACTAATGACTTTGCCGACCACTGGCCTAAATGAACCCCAACATAAGCTTGCCGTGAGCCAGCAGCTCTGGTCTGGATACCCATCACCGCCTCCAACACCGCCCAGGCTGTGACCAGCAGGCTGGCCTGAGAGCACCTCCCCCTCTCCCACCCTATCTCCACCCCGCCCAGGGCGTGGCCGCCGCAGGTGCGCTCAGGCTGTGCATGAAGGGCAGGTCCTCTGGCAGGTCCTCGTGCACAGGCACCTGCTGTGGTGTGCGTGGGCAGGTGCGGGGAGGGTAGCTCGCAGTAGACGAGTGGAGCCTGCTCAGCCCGTGCACCAGCTGGATTCCCTCCTCCATGGTGGCCCAGGGGGCGAAGGGCAGCCTAGTGGCCTCGATGTGCAGGAAGGACTCTCAGCGCTAGCGCCAGGAGCAGCCAGGTGAGCAGCCTTTCGGCGGCGTCTTGCGGCGGTAGTTGAAGATGGCGTTGCCGGTCAGGTTGTCCAACCTGGAATTCAGGGACAGGGCCGGTGCCCCTAGTCGTACACCCGTGATCTTGGCCTCGTTTTGGGTTCTGTTGGAAGCGCTGCAAGGTGGCCAGGAGCCTGGTGTGCATGTAACAGTGGTCCCCTGCCCCATCTGGGTGGGGGCCAGTCTCTCTAGGCCATGGCCACAGCTGCCCCAGGAAGAAAACAGAAGGGAAGGTCGCAGGGGCACTGCCACAGGAGCCAGAGGGTTGTCAAGGACCTTTGAATCCTGGAGGAACCATCGAAAAAGGGGGTGGAGGGGTGTGAGTGGCCCCTCAGCTTAAAGATACACTGGACCCTCACTCTCTCCAAAGCCCAATTTATGTATTATTTCTTAGTTCTGATTTTTTAATCCTCACCCAAGAATATTTTTCCATTGATTTTTAGAGAGAGTAGAGAGAGAGGGAAAGACAGAGAGAAACACCCATATGAGAGACACATCGACTGGTTGCCTCCTAACTGAGCTCAACCAGAGCCCAGGCCAGGGAGGAGCCTGCAACGGAGGTATGTGCCCTTGACCAGAATCGAACCCCGGACCCTTCAGTCCGCAGGCCGACACTCTATTCACTGAGCCAAACCGGCCAAAACGAGGCATGTGGCCTGCTGGCCATGAGTTTGACATGCTTGAGCATTATTTCTTTCATGCTTGTGCTTTTTGTGTCATATCTAAGAACCATTGCCTAATCCAAAATCTGCAAGGTTTATACCAGCTCTTTTTCTAAGAGCTTGATAGTTCCAGCTTTTGTACTTTGGTATTTCAGTCCCTTTAGTTAATTTTTGTGTATGCTATGACATAGTGGTTCCACTTCATTCTTTTACATTTCGAACTACAGTTGTCTTAGCACCATTTGTTGAAAAGAGTATTTCCCCTCCCTGAATTGTCTTGGCAACATTGTTGTAAGGAAATTGATCAGAAATGTATGGGTCTGTTTTTGGAGGGTTGATTCTATTCCATTTGATCTATTTGTCTGCCCTATGCCAGCACCACATGATCTTGATTACTATGGCTTTGTGTCAGTTGAAATTGGGACGTGAGAGTCCTTTAACTTCATTCTCCGTTTTCAAGATTGTTTTGCTGAGTTATTTCCATATGAATTTTAGGGTGAATTTATTCTTTTCTGCAAGAAAAGATAGCTGGTACTTTGATAGAGATTCCATGAAATCTATAGATAATTTGGGGGGGGGGGGAAATTGCCATTTTAAAAAATATTTAGTTTTTCACAAATACAGAGATGTCTTTCCATTTATTTAGGTCTTTAAATTATTTCAATGATGTTTTAATGTTTAAGTCCTGTACTTATTTTGCTAAATTTATTTCTAAGAATTTTATTATTTTTAATGTAATTTAAAGGAAATTGCATTCTTAATTTTATATTTGGCTTGTTATTGCTAGTAGAAATAGAATTGATTTTTGTGTATTGATCTTATGTTTTCCTGCAATCTTGTTGAACTACTTTTATTATTTCTAATGGTTGTTTTTTTGTTAGTGAATTCTGTAATTACATAATTTTAGTATTTTCTTTTCAATATAGATGTTTAATTAATTATTGTTATTTTTTTTTTTTTTTGCTTACTTTTCCTGGCTAGAACCTCTAGTGTTGTGTCGAATAGGCCTCATTGTCTTATTCCTGATTTTAGGGGAAAGCCTTAAATCTTTCACTGTTAGATGTAATGTTAGCGGTGGGTTTTTCATATGCCTTTTATTATATTGAAGAAGTTCCCTTATATTGCTATTGAGTGTTTCTGTCCTGGATAATAATACTGGATTTTTGTTAAATGCTTTTCTGCATGTATGGATATGATTCTTTTGTCCTTTATTCTATTAATTTGGTGTATTACATTGACTGATTTTTTGTATGTTGAACCAACCTTGAATTCCTGGGGTAAATCCCACTTTGTTGTGATGTGTAATTCTTTCTATATGTTGCCTGATTCAATTTGCTACTATTATATTATAATTTTTGCATCTATGATAAGGTACATTGGTCTATAGTTTTCTATTTTGTGCAATTTCTTTGTTTTGGGCATCAGGATGATACTGAACCTCACAGAATGAGTTGTGATATGTTCCTCCCCCCCTTTTTTTTTGAAGAATTGGTGTTAATTCTGTAAACATTCATCAGCAAAATCATCTGGCCCCGGGCTTTGTAGGAAATTTTTTATTACTAATTCAATTTTTTTACTTATAATAGATCTATTAGGTTTTCTATTTCTTTGAGTTAATTATGTTAGTTTGTGTCTTTTCTAGGAATTTGCCTATTTTTATCTAGTTTGTTAGCACACAATTATTCTCAAAATTTCCTTATAATCCTTTTTAATTTTTAGTTGGTTGTAATGTCCTGTCTTTCATTCCTGATTTTGAGTAGTTTTAGTCTTCTCTGGTTTTTCTTTAGTCAGTCTAACTGAAACTTTGTCAGTTTTATTGGTTGTTTTAAAGATCCAACTTTTGGTTTTATTGATTTTTCTCTATTTTTCATTCTCTATTTCATTAATATTATTATTATTATTATTATTATTATTCAGTTCCTCTGCCACCTTTGGGTTATTCCCATGTTCTGCTTACAGAGAATATGGTTTAAGAATTAGTCTTTTTGATTTTCAAAGAGTGTCACAAAGAAAAATGTTTTCAATGAGTACAAAAGTGACTTTCGCACTTGTTTTCTCACAGCTGAATGAGATGCTGTTTTAAAAAGGTAGGTTTGAGGAAAGAAAGGCGTATTAAAGGAGATCCCCAGTGAATTATTGCAGTAGGATAAGAAGCTGAGCATACCTTCTGTCTTCGGGAGGATTTGGTCTCAGGCTGTGTCACTCCACAAGTCCCTCTGCAGGTGCAGAGATAACCAGTGCTTGATGTTAGCATGCTGTATTTAGACTGGTAACCCCCCTTCCCAAGTGTCTACAGACAAATAGGTGAGCACATTGCAGGCTTAGCGGATGTCTTCAGAAGCAGCCAGAACTTTACAGACAGAGGCAAAACTGTTTGTTGTGCAGCCAAAGGAGCACCACTCTCACATCCCGGGCATATCAAGAACCTGATGCTGAGAAGATTGACGTCATAAGGAAAGACTGTTTCCTGAAGGGACTTCGGCAGGGTGAAAAGAACTGAGATAACGTAGGACATTAAATGAAAATTTCAGAATAAATATCTAAATGGGCCAAAGACATGTAAATGAATATAAAGAGCCATCTCCACTCAAAATGCTTTTGACTGCCATGATCAAAGAGATTATTTGACAAGCCAAAAAAGTTTGACTTAGGCACAGCTTCAGAAATATGAATGAGGTACTTACTGGGTATGCAAGGAGTGACAGAGAAATGCTACAGTTGGGCTTCATCAGAGAGCTGGAAATTTTGCTCATAAATTACATAGGCCAGAAAATAATTCTCTAGGAAAGCCATTGAATCAAGAAAAGAAAGTAAGACAGAGGTTGGTTTCCAATTACTTTGTCACAAATTAAATGAGAAAGCTTTATATTTATTTATAGCAATGCCTAGGGCAAGTCACTCAACTCTCTTGGAGGGAAAGTTTGCTACAAATAATGCTAGATGGCAGAAATTTTAAGTATCCCATTGCATTAACCTTTAAATGTGGATTTCTCCATGTTTCTGAGGGAAGGCATCGCATAGTCAAATTACCTGATAACTTTTTACGTACTCAGCACTATATTAAGTAGTGTGCCAATCAAATGAATAATAAATATGTTTCCTGCCCTCACTTTATAATCTAGTTAAGTACATATCATCAGGGTGAAATAATGAGATAAAAATCTGAGGCAGAATAAGGGCACTCGCTCTTATGGAAGCTCTCAGCAAACTCACTCTGGGTCCTGGTAAAAAGCAGGCACCTGGAGCATCAGTTACTCACCTGCACAGAGACCCTCATTTATTCTTACAGATTCCTGACTGTGCCCCTCTTTGAGCTTAAATGCAAAAAATTAAAATGACTCCTAAAAGGGTCTTAAAAATATATGTATTTTTATTGATTTCAGAGAGAGGAAGGGAAAGGGAGAGAGAACTAGAAACATCAATGATGAGAGAGAATCATTGATCTGCTGCCTCCTGCATGCCCCACACTTGAGATTGAGCCCGCAACCCCGGCTTGTGCCCTGGCCAAGAATTGAACCGTGACCTCCTGGTTCATAGGTCAATGCTCAACCACTGAGCCACACCGACTGGACAAAAGAGTTTTTGGTTTTTTTAAAATCAACATTTCTACAAATTAAAAACAGGAATTTAAAGGAATAAAAATTGCTTGGAGCAAGAGCATTGAAAACTGATAAACTGGCAACTAATAGTGAGAAAGCAAGTAGAAAGACTTTTGTTTACACAACTCTGAGAGAAGCAGCCGAGAATAGTTACCAAAGGAGTAAGGCAGTATAGTGGCTGAGAGCCATGTGCAGGCTTTATCATTAAGAATGTGTTAATAGCTTTTGTATATATTTAATTAAGCTGGAAATTATGTAATACGTTTGAGAAATCTTTCCATCAAAATTAGTTCAAATAAAACGTTTTGGCAGGAGAAGGGAATAGGCCTGTTATCAGAACAAATCACAGTGGACCACCTCATTACCCAGCCCTCCTGGATAAATGAGCTGTTACTCTATATCACTGAGTCTGCCAGGGTGCAGCGCAGAACATATTTTCCGTATTGTTGTAAAATTATAATAAAATACGCTTTTTGCAATATTTCAACTTTTACAGTGGTTCCTAAGGCAGCGAATTCGTCACATTTCTGGCACAGTAACACAAGGAGAGTCTAGATGAAATTATTAAATAGATAAGCTCAAATGAAAATAAGTATATGGTTCCTGTAGGTCTTCTGTTTTAGTATTGGAATGTGAAGTTTTCCAGTGTTCTGGGCTAGTGCACAGCCACATGTGAAGGCCATGACAATGAAACTCATTACCCACGCAGATTTGTATTGCAAAAGGAAAACTGTGCATCTAGATTCGTAGTCAGAGCAGAATGTGAGGGGTGTTTACACTGATTTAGGAGGAAAAAAAGAAGATGGCATAGTAACCCAGGCTAAAGCAACAGCAGATTTCTCTTTTATTGATTATTCATTTATTTTATCAGTGCAAGAGACCTGAGAAGCCATAAAATCAGTCCCTCAAATTGAAATAGAAGAAAAGGAAGTCATCTCCCACCCCCACCCCCGATATGTGGTAATTAACTTGGGAGCACCTTGGTGACTCTTCCATTAAGCAGTTCTCAGCCAGATCGAACTGATTTTAGTTTGTTTATTGGATTCATCCGAAGCACTCAAGGTGCTTTTGAAGGATATAATGCAAATTGTTAGCATCATTTAACATTTATTGAATTATAGCATCGCAAGACTTAGCAGACTTAATGAGCAATGCAAGACATTATTCCCATTTTAGAGAGAGAACAACCAACGCAGGCAGGTAGGGGAAAGGCTCGCCCAAAGTTGGACAGAAAATTTGGAGAGGAGATTAGGACTCAGTTAGGTTATCCTTAGTAGATTGCTCTTTTTACTTGGATATAAGTTGAGTCTGTTGGAAAAATATATCTCACCAAGAAATAAAATGTAGCCCTGACCCGTTTGGCTCAGTGGATAGAGCATTGGCCTGCGGACTGAAGGGTCCCAGGTTCGATTCTGGTCAAGGGCATGTACCTTGGTTGCAGGCACATCCCCAGTAGGGGGTGTGCGGGAGGCAGCTGATCGATGTTTCTCTCTCATCGATGTTTCTGACTCTCTATCCCTCTCCCTTTCTCTCTGTAAAAAATCAATAAAATATATTTTTTAAAAAAGAAATGAAATGTATTGAGAAAAAGAGGAGTTAATCTCTGAACTCTGGGATGGTATTCAGGATGCTTAAGCAAAATACTCCTCTATGTATTTAGCCATCATTCTGTTTGCATTTGTTAATGGGTCTCTACCAATTGGTGTCAGTCACTAGCCAAGGAGAGAAGGGAGGGACAGGAAAGGGAAATAGTGAACCTATATTAGTTTTGTAAGTGCGTAAATTGATGGGTGTGGTAGATATTTTTCAGTGTGGAAACTGAAGGTTCTGCGCTTAGTTGTATTTCAAAAACTATTTTGGTTGTGTCAATAGACCCAGAGCCAATGGGTTTATTTAAAATCCTTTTGTTTGATCAGAATGAATCAGAAGGGGACCCTAGGTGCCCAGAGGACTTTAGCCTCCCAGTTTTTGGGTCCCCTTCTCCCCGAACATACACAGGCAGAGCTGAATCTGAGCTTTTTCCATACTGTTTCCATCGTTGTGGCTGCTCACTACTCCGCTTTAACCCAAACACTGTTGTGACTGCCAGCACATCTCTGGCTGAAGCAGTTGGCTTAGGCCCCAGGTGGATGTTTATGTGTGTAGAGGGGGCCTGTGTCTTTCTTTCTTCAGGCTGGACCCTGTCAATTTCTAGGAAGAGAGTCATCCTTGAAAGTCTATAGATAGGATTCTAATCCTCTGTGCTTCTTCTTGGGAAACTCCAAGTTTGGGTGGAGTTTAAGAATTTTCATCAATGTAATAAGTCTTTTGGGCCTCCTGTACCTTATGCCCAATACCTCATTTTTATCTTTTTTCCTTTATTTCAAATAAAGGCATTTCTACTGAAGTAGAAAAGAAAGGGATTGGGGAATGATGAATACTGGAGATCGATCCGTGTATTAAAGCAAAAATGATTATTTTTGACTCATGACTTCTGAAAAATTATCTATGATGGTTCTTCAACACAAGGAAAAAGGTGAACGCAGAGAAGGAAATCTTTGTTGTTTTATTGATCTGTCTTAATTGCATTCTTTCATCTCAGAAATGCGCTTGTGCTGAAGATGATGCCTGCCGGTGCTGGATGGATGGATGCTTCTGTATCCATGCCACTCCTGTTGCTTTGGCCATTCCAGCCCTCATCAAAGGCAGCCTGTTCCAGTTCATACAATATCATACAAACAGCTACAGGTCTTTTGTTTCTAAGTGGTTAAGAATTTTTTTTTCTAACAAAACCTGGTCATTTCAGGATAAAACATGTGATAGGTCTATATTGCTTTCCCAGTGACGTCCCGAATGGGGTGACCCAGCAAAAAGATCCAGTGACAAATTAAAAACAAGAGTTTATAACAGTTTCTGTGCTCAAGAAACACAAGGGGTGATAAACACACCAATAGTGACTATATATATTACAAATATATATTTTATTATATATATATATATATTATATATATATATATATATATATATTACAAATATAAGTAGTATAATAAGAATTGACACATATTTGCCTTGGAGACATGATTGGAGAATAAAATATTTGGGAATCAAGAGGACTTTGTAGAAGAGAAGGCTTTAGAGGAGGGTGTAAAGAATGTCTAAAATGGAAATAGAGGTCGGTAGTTCCAAATATAGAGGTGCTGAAGGTGAGTGTGTCTTTGGGGAAAACAAGTTGTCTGTCTGACTGTGGGATACATGAAAGGGGAGAGCTGAGACAAGGAGAGAAGAGCCTTATTGTGGAGGTCTGAAACATTCATACGTGAATCTGTAGGCAGTCGTGTTTAATCATGAATGTTAATACGTTTGGAGTTTCAGGAAATTAGAGTGTGGACTGGAAAGGCTGGAAGGGAAGTGGAATTAGCAACCAGGAGAATTTTGTAGTCGCATAAGTAAGCCATGGGGAGAATCTCAGCTAGAGGAAAAGCCCAGATTTTATTGGCTGCAGCTTCACGAAGCCAGCATATCTAGTGATGGAATATGTCATAGATCTCTTAGAAAATTTAATAAAAATCTCTGGAAACCGTCCAGAAAAATATCACATTTGCACATACTCATAAAATGTTGCTTATAATTTTATGGGGTTTATAGATCTCTGAGAACCAGGGAACATTTAGGAACCTATGCACTACAATTTAAGCACCTTCGAGTCTGATTTGATTGGTATTTTAAAAATAAACCAATCCGTTATATAACAAAAATTGTTTACCATTTTGACATACTGTAGATCACCATTTCCCACATTTTTTTATAACCTACTACAAAATTTGTGGTTGAAAATTTTGGAATTGGCTGCATACTCTATTATCCTCTGGAAGATTAATAGTACACACCGTCATATTAAATGTTCTCTAGGAAAGAACATTCACTTCACTCTGTGTACTTCAGCGCTTCCAACCATTGATCTAATGGCCATGGGAGCCTGTCCCCGTAGTCTTCACCGGGGAACAACTGCTAAATGGCTTCACAATCTTTAAATATAAATGGGACTTCAGCTCCAGGGACAAACCGTCCCTCTGCATCTGCCTTCACCTCTCCCAGGAGATAGATGTTCTGGTCTTTCCCAACTAACTGTGCGGTCTTGGAAACATTATGTACCTCAGAATCCCTGTCTGTGAAATAAGGGCATGTGTTGTGAAGATCTGGGCTCTAGATCAGTGGTTCTCAAACTTGAGTATTCATTAGAGTCCTATGAGGACTTGTTAAAACACAGATCGTTGAGCCCCCCATCAGTTTCTGATTCTGAAGTTCTGTCTGGCTGGGGCCTGAGAATTTGCATTACTGTGAAGTTCCCAGGTGATACCGATGCTGATGGTCCATTGACCAAACGTTGAGATCTGCTTGCTCCAGCACCCTTATGATCCTGTGAACTCCTAGACTTTCCCATTTAAGACATTTCTTCTCCAGAGCCGGTCACTGCCTAGCTGCTCCGGGTTTGTGTCTGAAGCTCCGCAAAGTCTCAATGCATTTTTCTGTGCAATGGTTGCTGTTGGTGTTTTCTGAGGAAGACTACTGCACGCATCATCAGTGCTTTTTAGCATTTCAGATGTGGAGAGGGCACTCAGGAAATGTGTAGCCATGCTGCTGAAATGGTATAAATGCAGATTTTTAGATACTGCCTATTTGATGAACGCAGCCAACATATAGATGGTTTTGGTTCTACAAAGGACCTATTTACGTGACATTTCTAGTAGGTGAACACAGCTCTTTTTAATGTGTATGTCAGTGTAGGTGCTGTTTAAACCTGGAAAAGATTCCCTCTATTTGAAATGTGTGTGAGCAACTTTTACAGAGTCAATAATAGGACAAGATGATGACAGTGATGAAATTTGACTTTGGAGTTTCTTCACTCTGTGTTTAATCATTTAATAAATATTTACCCATCATTGGCCTATAAGGCTTTACCCTAGATCAGGGGTCCTCAAACTACGGCCCACGGGCCACATGCGGCCCACCGAGGACATTTATCCAGCCCGCCGGGTGCCACTGCCTGTCCTGCTTAGCAGCCGACTCGTCCCGGGCCCGCAGTGCACATAGGAATTTGTTCATAGTTTTTTTTTAAACTAGTCTGACCCTCCAACGGTCTGAGGGACAGTGAACTGGCCCCCTGTTTAAAAAGTTTGAGGACCCCTGCCTAGATGCTCTGGGGCAGCGGTTTGCCGCTCTGTTGACTAATGAGTTTGCCGACCACTGCAAAGGCACTACCCTTACCCAGAAGTTTTGACTTCAGGTTAAAGACATTAGTACATTATTAAAATGTTTTTTAAGTGTTTTTCCCTAAGCAGTGGTCGGCAAACTCATTAGTCAACAGAGCGGCAAACGGCAGCTCGCGAGCCGCCGTTTGCCGACCACTGAGTTATGTGACCTTGGACAACTTATGTAACCCCCTTTGCACATCAAATTCATAGCCATAGATAGGTAAAATAATAACCCTGAGGATCAACTATGGCTTCATTGTGAAAACCCATATACAGTGTTTTCCCCTGAATAGAGTATGTGCTCAATAAATGTAGCAGTGTTTAAACTATCATAAAAGTAGAGAGTGGTGACTATAATAGATAATTTTGGGTGCTTACAATGTGTTGGCTGTTGAACTACAAGTTTTTCGTGCGTTACCCTTATTAGTCCTCACAACAACCCTTATGAAGTCGGTAGTATACTTGTCCTCATCTTGTAGATGAGAAGCAGAGCTCAGGGACCTTAAGTAATTTGCCCAGGGGACTGTGGCTTGTAAATGACTTTGCTGGTATTTAAACAACAGTATCCTGGCTCCAGGGCTTGCACCCTTAACTACTGTGATTACTGCTTCTCAACAAATGCCCTGAGAGGAATAAACATAGCATTTGGGTAGGGGCTAAAACTTCTCTCTAGGAGGAACTGCGTATGATAAAGATTTACAATTTGAGCCAGGACTTGCAGGGTAGGGTGATTTTGGCTCTGCACATTCTCATCCACCCCTTTCCTATTCAACATATTTATTCAGTAACTCTGCGGTCAGTGCTGGCCATGCAGCAGTGCGTAAGAAGGGCACTGTGTCTCTGATTCAGTGCCCACGCCTTCATGGACCTTAGGGTCCAGAGGTGGAGACAACAATTACTTTATGAGCAATTCTGAAGGAGCTGTTTAATTTAGGGACGGCGAACTGAGGGCTTACTCCAGTCCAGGCTGTGCTCCATTCCTCGGTGGGACGCAGAAGTGAATAGGGATGGCTCTGTTCTGTTCAGTAGTTAAGCCTTTCCCAGGAGATACTTTATGTCTCTTCTTCATGTTTCTTGGTGCTGTGCGTATCCTTGTTAAAGTTGAAATGTCTCTGACCTGCAATCCAGTCATCCAAAGTCATTTGTGATCTCTTGATTTTTAAATAAAGTCATGTGATGGGACAACATTTTACAATTATAGATCCATTTTCCTCCAACCCCCAGCATTTGTCTTTTATTTCTCTCTTCTACCCCCCATCTCCATTCATGCAGAAACACTTTTGTACACACATTGTCTAAGGAAATGGATATTATAGGACAAAAAAATTGGTGGGAAACGTTAGTCTTTCTGGTTGTAGTTTTTAAAAGTCTGTGCCCTCAAAGGAAGGGATAAGACTCAGCATAACCCACCCCAGTAGGAAAAGCCTCCTTGGCAGATAATGCCTCTAGTAATGTTGGGAAATGACTGAAATTACATTTTTGCCACCTGAGCTGTGAATGAGGAGTTGGAAAAAAATTTCAGTTGAATTATAGAAACAAAGAAAGTTAATATTTTCTTGCCTGATTGTGTTGGTGGATATTGGACTTCATTGCACTGATTGATGCTGAGGTTTATAATTCTTCTCAGATAATTTTGGATTTCAGCAGGGACTTTTAATATTATATGCACTCATTCAACAAATATTTACTGAGCATATACTATTTTCCAGGTAGGTGGTAGAGGCCAGTATTACAGTGTGGAGCAAGAATAGACATAGTTCTTGCTGAATAATTTGTATCTTCAAGGCAGAAAGTCATTAATCAAATAGATGTGAAATTATTAGTGTGAAAATTGCCACTGGTGAAACATATCTGGAGTATATAGCAAGGGGATCTGACCTCATCTGGGGTTATCTGAGAAATCTCTCTAAGAGGTGACATTTGACTTGAGACCTGAAAATGGACAGGAGCTAATTAGGTAAAGAGGAGTGGAGAGAGCCAGCATTCTTGGCAGACAGAATCAGAGGTTTAGGCCCTACATGTGGTGGCAGAACCACAAGAAAAATATTTTGGTTGGAGGAAGGGGAGAAAGAGACTTCTGATCTTAGGATGAGGCAGCTACTAACATGAAATGCTTTCCTGAATGTGAAGGCAGGCTCTGAGTGTGGGTGCTGCTTGTGGATCTCCCATGATTTTTGTGCCTTTCTCCTTGAGGCCTCAAAGCCCAGGGTATCCAAAGCTAAACCCTGATCTTTTCCCATAGCTGCCTCTGTTTCTGAGCAGCCCACCTTGACCAAAGACAGCTCTGTGTTTGCATTTTGTTTAAGCCAAAACCCTCAACATCATCCTTTCCTCATCCTTCTTCCTTGTCCCCTCTGTCCAATCAATCTCCAAGTTTTGTCAATTCTTCCTCATTAATATCTCTTACATCTAATTACTTCACTCCATTCCCATGGCCACTGCCTTAGCCCAGGGTCAACACACTCCACCCTTGCTCTGTGCACACTGAGCTACTTCAAATTGTACTAGGTAGCTGTACCTTTCCCCATTTGCAGATTTCTATGCATATGTCTCCTTCTGCCCAGAACCCCCTCATCCATCCTCGATTAAAGTACTCCTGTTCTTCCCACAGGGTGTCTCTCCTTCAAGAAACCCTCCCTGACCACGAGCCACAACCACCATGGAGACAAGGGTGACTTTTCCTCCTCTGTGTTCACTCTAAATACCTCATGCTTATCCCTATTGATTACATGTTTATTCATCTGTCTAGACCTGGTCTGTCCAATAACTACCTATGGTAGCCATCAAGAACTTGAAATGTAGCTAGGGTGAATTAAGATGTGTTGTAAGTGTAAATACCATATTTCAAAGACAGTACAAACAATGCAAAGTATTCAACCAGTACTTTTTAAATGCTCGTTACATGTGGAAATCATATTTTGGACATATCAAGTCAAATAAAATATATTATGAAAACGAAATTCACCTGTTGATTTTTTTCAGGTTTTTAAAATTTATCTTTATTGTTGAAAGTATTAAGATGCCTCCTTTTCCCCCATTGACCCCTTCTAGCCCACCTGTAGATTTTTTTCTTTTTCTTTTTTCTTTTTTTTATGATTTTTTTTTATTGTTTAAAGTATTACAAATAGTAGTACATATGTCTCCTTTTTTTTTTCCCCATTGACCTCCCCCTGGCCTCCCCTACCACCCAGTATATGCCTTTACCTGCCCCCGCCCCCCCAGTGTCTTGTATCCATTGGTTATGCTTATATGCATGCATACAAGTCCTTCGGTTGATCTCTTACAGCACCCCCCCCCCCCAACCTCCCCTGCCTTCCGGCTGTAGTTAGACAGTATGTTCAATGCTTTTTTGCCTCTGTATCTATTTTTCCCCCATTTCTCTCCTTTAAAAAATCTTGCCTCTGCAGACTAGAAATAAACATATAATAACAAAAATGTTTGAGTCCCAATTTCAACGTCCAACAGTTCTGAGTCCCCGTTTCAATGTCAAACAGTTCCTTATGTGTACATGTCAGCAATGATATCTGGATGGTGGGCACATGGTGGCAATGCAGGTCCGACCCTCTCTGGTTTGGTCCTAGGCAACCTGCTGCGACGCACAGCTTCTGACTGCTAGCGTGGCAAGGCATCGTCAGCATCTTCCATCTCTGGACTGTTTCTCCTCTTATCTTCATGGTTAGAGCAGACCTGTCAATTCCTCTCTGTTGCAGGAATCCACATGGTCTTGGAGTTGTTTTCTGAAAATATACAAACATATTCTTGACCAAAAGTTAATAAAGGAATCTTTTCTATATAATTGATTTGGGATCCTTTTTATTTTTGCCCAAACGATTTTCCTTTGTCTTATTTAGACACCATGTGTGTTTTTCATGGGTGTCTTGCTGTTAGCATTACAAATGAAAATTAATTTTGTAAAGTAGAAATTTTCTAGATGTAATTTACTTATAGGATATTTTTCTTACATGATATTACCCTACTATCCCCCCTTATTTTGATTAATGGAGGCTTTTGTAAATTTTATAATGCAGTCTTGATAACTTTAAATTTTAATTTTTTGCACAAAAATATGACTGCTTTAGGTTCTTTGCATGTTCAGGAATTTCACCATGAGATGAACTACCAATAGAAATTTTATTTACTACTTTAGGAACAGCTTTTTGTCCAGTACAATTACATTTTCTTGAATATTCACTTATTTGAATTAGCCTATTTAAATTAATCTGAAAACTTGATTATTATCTTACTGTCAAATTTAATACTCTACCAACAATCTTAGTTTACCCTGTAAATATTAGTGGAAAGGATTATTTGCATTCTTGAGTAGGCCCTGAGCATTCCTGGTGCTAGGCTGAATTTAGATATAGGGCAGCTGCTGTCAGCCAAGTCTCTGTCTGTTACCTGGGTCCCAATCTGAGCTGGGCCAAGTCACTGTCTGTCACCTGTGTCCTGATCTGAGCTGGGCGTGGGAAGCAAAGCAGCCATGGGGGAAGGAGACCTCCCTCAGACGGGGTGAGGGTTCAGGCTCCTGCAAGGTTGGGGGGGTGAGGGTCTGTGCCCCACCTCTGTTGACCCCCAAGTTCTCTCCTGATGGCCCCTCTGCGATTGTGCCTGTCTTAGGGTTGTTCCTTCCCTGAGGAGTCTTACCCGTCTCTGGCTAACCAGTCATCCTCTGGGGCCAAGCAGGGTGATGTGAAGTTCAGTTCTGTCTCCTTGGTAGCCTATGCCCCCATGGCCTCCACGCCCAGCACCTGCCTTGGGATCCCCTGGCCTGCTGGCGGGGCCCCAGCACTGATCACATATCTCAGGGAACTCAGGTTTCTTCTCCAGGGAGGGCCCAGCTAACACGATTGGGCGAGAGATAGATCCATGGTACCAGCCACCACGAGGCTTCAAGCTCAGCATGAACAGAAAGCTCAGGCAACAGCTGAGGGCAATTGGTTTGTGAGAAGAGGGTCCCTCTTGGCACAAAAGGCAAGAGGGGCCAATATAGAATGCTCAAGTTCCTTCCCAGCGCCTTAATTCCTTCTGAAAGGGATTAAATCCTTTCATGTCCTTTTTTTTAAATTGCTGCCAAACATTCAAAGAATTAGTTTGTAAGTTTGTTTGGGATAATTGTACAATATGCTGTTGTAAAATATCTAAAATTATAATGACATTGTAGAATAATATCATGTAAGGATATTCTTTGCTCTAGGCCATGGCAATTCAATTTCAAACTGGCTGTCAATTTCTTTTTGTAACTTTATATAAACTTTGTCAGGGAGGCAAAAACACAAATTACTTACTTTAGTTCAAGAGGCCAAATATATTGACTTTCAATTACAATCCTTATGACTTTTGAAGGAAACTTCTCTTTGTTTCCTTCCAAAATAATTTTCGGGCTACAGAGAGTTTCATTTAAAAATCTTTGTCACATGAAACACTTTCTCTTAAGGTTATGGTGACCACTAGTATGGATTAGATTTAATATTTTATTTTTATTTTATTTTTTTATAATTTTTTTTTAATTTTTATTTTTTACATATGTATCCTTATTCCCCCATAACCCCCCACCCCCCACTTATGCCCCACCCCCTTGTTGTCTGTGTCCATTGATTAGGCTCATATGCATGCACACAAGTCCCTTGGTTGATCTCTCCATCTTACCCCCACCCTCCCCTACCTTCCCTGAGGTATGATGTGCTGATCGACGTTTCTCAGTCTCTGGATCCGTTCTTGTTTATCAGTCAATGCTGTTCATTATATTCCACAAATGAGTGAGATCATGTGATATTTATCTTTCTCTGCCTGGCTTATTTCACTTAACATAATACTCTCCATCTCCATCCATGCAAATGCTAGGAACTCCTTCTTTTTTACCGCAGTGTAGTATTCCATTGTGTAGATATACCACAGTTTTTTAATCCACTCATCTGCTGATGGGCACTTAGGCTGTTTCCAAATCTTAGCTATGGTGAATTATGCTGCTATGAACATAGAGGTGCATATATCCTTTCTGATTGGTGTTTCTAGTTTCTTGGGATATATTCCTAGAAGTGGGATCACTGGGTCAAATGGGAATTCCATTTTTAGTTTTTTGAGGAAACTCCATACTGTTCTCCACAGTGGCTGCACCAGTCTGCATTCCCACCAGCAGTGCAAAAGAGTTCCTTTTTCTCCACATCCTCGCCAACACTTGTCGTTTGTTGATTTGTTGATGATAGCCCTTCTGACAGGTGTGAGATGGTACCGCATTGTTGTTTTGATTTGCATCTCTCTGATGATTAGTGACTTTGAGTAGGTTTTCATATGCCTCTTGGCCTTCCTTTGTCTTCTTTGGAAAAGTGTCTATTTAGATCAGTTGCCCATTTTTTGATTGGGTTGTTTATCTTCTTTTTTGTTAAGTTGTATGAGTTCTCTGTAAATGATGGAGATTAAACCCTTATTGTTGATATCGTTGGCAAATGATCTTTTTCTTTTTAAAATGTGCCTACTAGAAATTTTCAGAGTATATATAGTATATGGTTGACATTTGTGCCTCACATCATATTTCTATCAGATGGTACTGGTCTAGACTCTAAACAACTAGAGCAGGGGTCAGTAAGCTGCAGCCGTGGGCAAACTACGGCCCGCGGGCTGGATCCGGCCCGTTTGGCTGTTCTATCCGGCCCGAGGAGCCGAAAGAGCGGAGGGTTCTCTTGCTCTCCCCTCTGCTCCTTTACTTTGAATTTATATTAGTTCACACAAACACTCCATCCATGCTTTTGTTCCGGCCCTCCGGTCCAGTTTAAGAACCCATTGTGGCCCTCGAGTCAAAAAGTTTGCCCACCCCTGGTAGGGCATAATAACCTTTGCTGTCCTATGTGACTGGTAACCCTGATAAGGAGCTGTGTGCTGCTGGTGTTGTAGAATGGGATCCGAAACCAGGGCAGGCAGTGATGATGGACACTTAAAGACCAACAAAAAAAAGAGACTCCTGAGAAAGCAATACTCCAGTCCTTTTGCATCAGATCCTGATCTTCCAGAAAGGATTCCTGGACCTAGCTTTTGTGCAGGTTCACCTACAGGCAGTGTTGCCTGGAAATTTAAAGCAGTAAATCACATGGAAATCTGAGTCTGGTTGGTCTGCATGGGCATGAATTCTTATACCTTCAAAATAGGGCTAAGGATAAGTGTTGGAAAACAATGAAGTGCTGCTTCACACTTTGATCCAAATACACTCCTGTCATTTACTCTCTGCTCACAAAGCTGCAGCTGTTAGAAGACACGAAATCATTTTCTTTTGCTTTTCTCTGTCAAATTGTTGATGAAAATGATCTCACAAAATTGAAACAGCCAGAGTTACCATAGATGAGAATCAAATTTCAGGTCTTGGTTATGTAACATTATCTCATCTCATAAGAAGCAGTCATTTTAAAAAATCATAACATTTCTCAGTGTTGAATTGGATTTTTTCTTTTTTAGTAATTAAAGTTGTAAAAGCAACTACTGTAGATATATTCATTGGAGCACATGGATTACAAGGGCTTTTCTAAAGGGAGTTAGAGTTTCTTTTATCAGAGCAGATTTGAGAAGCAAACAACAGAATAAAGAGAGTAATATTATTCATTAGTAACATATGCGATCAGTACAGAAAGAGAAAATTAAATATTTGATGATTTTTACTTTAGCTGGTTCAGAGAAATGAGGGATTATGAAGTTGATAAGATCACAGAGCTATATCTGTTCACCCACCCACCCACTCATCTATTTATCCATCTACCAACAGTCACTTACTAAATTTATTACATTACATTTATTGAATTACTATTTGTCCAGATCTTTAGTAGATGTTAGGGAAAGTACGAGAAAAACAAAAGACAACTCTTACTTGAAGATTTATAGAATGTTAGGTGTGAAGGTACTTCAAAGATGATGTTATTGAGATAAAGAAACAGTTGTTAGGTAGTTTGTGTAATGTAATACTCAGAGAATTATATGCTGGGCCACAGGATCCTAGTTCCTAGTCCAATAATTTTTCTACTGATACCAGTTGGGTAAGTCAGACATACTTATCTACCTAAAACGTTAGAGAATAAATAATCCCAAGACATCATGTAAGCATTTGTGGGACCATCAGACATGTCTGGTCTATGGGACTTTGAAGAATGTCTATCATTAAGCAAGATAAGGGAAGGTGGAAGAGTGGACATGAGCTGGATTTAAAGGAAATACAGATTTTGTGATCATAAATGGTAGAGAGAAATATTCTGGGTGTGCCAAATGAAATAAATAAATGCAAGGGGAGGTGGTCTAGGCAGAGAGAAAAGAAAGAGAGGCAATTCGGTTTGGCAAGGATCCACACAAGTGGTGGAGGTGTCCCTGAGTGGAGCAGAGGTTCTGCATGGGAAGCTGGTCAGTGAGGTAAGAGCCATCAATGTGGAAGGTTGAATGCTGCTGGAGAAATGGTTTTCTATTAGTAAGAGATTAAGGTATAAGCTAGGTTTTGGGAAACTTTATACACTGCATTCTCACTCTAGAGAAAGACAGAGTATTTCTCAAAAACCCAGCAAGAAACCACAAAGAAAAGAAAATCATTCTGGCAAATTAAATAAATATGACAGTAAGTGTCTATATCTTTACATTGCACACCACTTTCTGATGTTGGATCAAAATTTACTAGTTTGGTAGGAAAATAAAATGAGAATATTTGAAAAAGCGCACACAGAAAACTAATAATATTAAGGGTATTCAGACACTTGTTTTCAGAAATAGTCCATTTCTACTCCACTGGGGTTGGATTTTTTAAAAAAGATTTTGATATAGTGCTCTAATTATTGTAAATGTAGGATGAAATGCATCCTTAAACACTATGCTATCATAGTAGTATCCACAAATCACTCAGAACACCATCACTGGCAGGTAGTAAACATTTTATATCTTATTAAAAAATATTTTCCTTATAAAGTATGGGAATCATATTCCTTTTAGGCTCTTCCCCAAAGTCTCCCTGGAGAGCTTTAAAAAATAACTTTGCCTAAAGCTTCATTATACATATTTGCCAGTGAATTTTCAGGGCAGGAGTTCTTGGTTTGGATTTTAATGTCCATCGATTTGGCGTACTAAATTCTGTTTGATATCATTACTGTATTGGCATTGCATGTACATGTGGAATTGGTATGGAATAAAGCATCTATATCTTTTTACCTTTTTTATTTCTAGTTTCTTATAATGTAAGGAGAAAATCTATATCTACATAAATAATGCAAACCTTCTGTTATTTCTTTTTTATTGAATTTACTAGAGTCCTGGTGCATGAAAATTCATGTACTGGGTGGGGGGTGGGTGTCCCTCAGCCTGGCCTGAACCCTCTCACAGTCTAGGACTGGGCCTAAGCTGCAGTCTGGCCTCCCTCTGCAGGAGGTGATCGGCGGGCCCATCAGGGTACAGTGCGGCTGGTGAGCAGCTGGCCCTGACCCCCGATTGACCCTCTGCCGCTGGTTGCCACCACCCCCCGATTACCGTCCCCTCCTTCTGCCCACTGGCACCCTCCTTGGCTGGCCTGGTGCTGCCTGCTCACCGACCAGTCGTCCGCCGTTCGGTCAATTTGCATATGAGGCTTTTATTGTATAGGATTGGTGTGACATTGGTTCACACTCAATAAAACATCATCTGCACACTGCATTGTATGCCCATTGCCCCAAGAAAAGTCCATTTCCATCCCTATGTTCCTGCTCCTTTGCCCCCCCTCCACCTAACCCCACCCCCTTTCCCTCTGGCTATCACCACACTGTTAATTGTGTCTATGTGTTATGTATACATTATCCCACTTCACTAGAAGGCAGGTTAATTATGCAAATAAGGGCAGCAAATATGCAGTTGAGAGAGTTGGGGTGACAATAGCTGGTCACCTTTAACCAATATATATATTTATTTATTCCTACAAGTGATGTGGGATGATGTGAACAGAGGGAAAACATGGACATGCATTGTCTGTTTTTCTGAGAAAGGGAACCTGTAGGGTTTAAGTAGGGATGTGATTGACTCTTCTCTCTTGAAGGCTTGGCTTGAGTAATTGGCTACCTTAACTCTTCCTTAAACATTCTTCCTCGTTCTTTTTCAAGGACCTGATGATCTATCAAGGGAAACACCTGAACAAATAATTTGCACAGTGGGAGAAATGCCATAAAATAGACTAATCAGAGCACCATGAACATACAGTATTGCCTCTCTTCCCAAGCTGAGAGAGAAAGTTAACTACTCATTTTAGTTACAGGTGCAACTTCTGAAAATAAACACGTATTTTCTACTTAGACTGTAGTGTGGGGTCACTATCATTCTCATTATCTTCAAATTTGGGCAGGATGTTCTGCATAGATGATGGAAGGCTGGCAAGAAGATCTTGCTATGCTCTTTCACAGTGTGGCTAAGGGTGTGGGAAGGTGGTCACTCGTACTTTGTGGGTAGTAGGGTGTGTCGGAAGACAGCAGTAGACTCCCTGGAAGCATTTTGGTAATAAGTTTTGTGAAGGCTTCATGCATCTTGATGATTACTGAGTCCCCAAAGCTCAATATTAAACTTAAATAAATGCTAAAATATTTAAAATTTTGCATGTGCTTTGATCCACAAATTTTAAGAAGAATTAGAAATCATATGAACCTACTATTAAGATTTTAGCTATATGAATGTACATTATAATATTATTTATAATACTAAACGCTAAAACTGGCTCATTTAGGTTTATCAATATGGGGTTGAGTAAAAATTACATTACATCTCTACTACTATGGACTATTAGGTAGTCACTCATGATGATGTTTTAGAGAAATATATAAATGTTACAGGAAAATGCAAAAGACTGTGTTATTAGTTGGTCATAAAACAGTGCACAGAGTATGGATCCATTGCAATGAGATGATAAAAATAAGTTTTAAAAGGATGGTAAAGAAGAGGGTTTACCAGAGGCTCAGGCATGTCTCTACTAACAGAAAAACCTCCAAAATCTTAATGGCTTAAAATAATAAATAGCTATGTGGCTATTGTGAGTCAGCAGGGAAGCTCTTCTTATCATATTGCTCAGGGTCCAAGATGAAGCAAATATCAACACCAATACCGATCACTATGCCATATGGGAAAGATCTCTGGAGGGTTTCACACTAGAAATTAAATGCTCTAACATGGAAGTAAAAGATGACACTTCTGTTTGTAGCTCACTGGACAGAACTAGTCAGATGTCCCACCCACCCAAAAGGAAGCAAGGGATTATAATCCTCCCATGTAACTGGGGATGAGAGAATTAGAAATATTTGGTGAACAGCGCTAAGGAGACCACTCAGGTGGTCCCAGTCACTTCTAGTGGCTCTTATCAGTATTCAAGTCACTCAGTTTGTACCTGAGGAGACAACTCAAAGTCCGACATGGTCAGGGCATCCAGCTCCAAGCCCAGGATTTCTAGGCAGTGTATGATGACATGGATGTGGTTCTTCTTGATTTCCAACCAAGTGGAAGAAAGATTCATCTATTCCCCCCACACCTAGAACAGGGGCATCTACAACATTCCCATTTGGTTCATATCAATTCTGAAATCTGACTGCAAGTCCCAGTCCCTTGGCGGTAAGGAAGGTTTCGGGATTAGGTTCTGATTGGGCTGGTGTGGGAAGGTGTTCTCCAGCCCATTGTTCCCATGTACACAAAACTCACAAACCTTTGTAGAGGTTCACCATTTCTTTGGCTGTACAACTTTCTCAAAAATTGAATCAGCTTTTTATAGTTGCTTTTGGTCAGCTCCTGGTGTCAATAGCCACATACATAGGTCTTCTTTTTTTTTAATTACAATTTACTTTCATCATTATTTTGTATTGGTTTCAGGTGTACAGTTAGTGGTTGGATAATCATATATTGTACAATGTTCTCACCAATATTTCCAGTTACACAGTTCTTTATCGAGACATCCCTCTCTCTCTTTCATCCTAACTGCAGGTATCTTAAGCCAACCAAGTTTCATGGAAGAGCTACAATTTCAGTCTTTTTTATTTGGGTTACTTTGTCCAAATGAAAGGCTAGTTAAATGCTGTCATAGCCTTTGTGAAGATAACAGCGGGTGTTAGAATCATAGCCTTGATTTATTCCTTCACACAAGTCTGAGTTCTATTCTTTCGGTCTTTCATCAGTTGGTATAAGAAATAATAGCCTCTTCCAATTCTGCAAGTCTCCAAATTGTCTGGACCATATTTGTTAACTTCCATATTTGCTTACAAATCAAATTGTGTTTGTAGCTCATTCACTTTATTGTAAGTACATTCTTTTATTGTAGTATTAAATGCAGCCAACACAGTCATCACCTGCTAGAACAGTTGTTTCCCAATCACTTCTAGTAAAGCTATTAATTCACAGAGCACATTACCTCCGTTTTAAGTTATCACATGTGACACTTTTACAAAATAGGTCATCTGTGTATAGACTGTGATCTTTCCAGCTGCAACCAAAGATTCCTTGCTCCCCACCATCTGAACACTGAGCCAACAACACATACTTTAGGTTTCAGATATAGCATGACTCCAATTCCAGGTACTTATTTTTGTATTGGCTAAGATGTGAGAGATTTAGTCATCAGTTTTGTAGGTCCCTGAAATCTTATTGTCATCAAATGATTTCTTCCTAGGCAACTGGAATACACATTCAGACTCATAAGATATTACGGATAAAAGTACTAACTTCTTAATTTAAAATTTGAAGTCTATTTAAGTGGCTAGATTACCTGTGTTCTCTAACCAGAACATGCTATTCCCCGAGTCAAGGGATTCTAGAAACCAGTATTTAATCTGAGTGTTTGTTGGTTACTAAGAGTTAATGGATTGCTCAGTCATGAGGTGATATCATTGTGGGATAATTTGTCAATCTCTGTAGTAGCTTGATCTCCCTTCTGGCGCTGCACAGCTCAGCTGTTTATTGACTGAGACACTTTCTGTTGGGCAGGATTCTCTTCTTATAGTTTATAATCTAGGGGGCAGAGACAGACAACAAATGTTGAATACAAAATAACACTTTATGCCCTAGCTGGTTTGGCTCAGTGGATAGAGTGTCAGCCTGGGGACTGAAGGGTCCCGGGTTCGATTCCGGTCAAGGGCATGTACCTTGGTTGCGGGCACATTCCCAGTGGGGAGTGTGCAGGAGGCAGCTGATTGATGCTTCTCTCTCATCGATGTTTCTAACTCTCTATCCCTCTCCCTTCCTCTCTGTAAAAAATCAATAAAATATATTAAAAAAAATAACACTTTATCACATAATATAAGTGCTTTAAAAATGATAAAACTGGGTGATAGGAAATAGCTGAAGTTGGAGGAGGGAATGGAGGAAGACGGTTTAGCTAGAATGGCCAGTGAAAGTCATTCTCAGGTGGTGACAGTGGAGCTGAGACTCAAATGAGGAGAAGATCTGCAGAAATAAAATGCTATGCGGAAGGAACGCAGGTTCACAGGCTGGTGACACGAATGAGTGTGTTGGAAGGATAGAAGGAAAGCCAGGGAAGCAGGACCATGAGGAGGAGACAGGCGTGTGGTCCGTCTGAGAAGCTGGCACAGGATGGCCCAGGTACAGCTTGTTGGTAATGGTGAGGAGTTTGTGTTTACTCTCAGCCCTCCAATGTAACCATTGGAGGCTTTTAAACAATGTTTGTTTATGGTTTAGAAAGATCCTTCTGAGTCCTGGCCGAGTAGCTCAATTGGTTAGCAGTGGTTCTCAACCTTTCTAATGCTGTGACCCTTTAATACAGTTCCTCATGTTGTGGTGACCCCCAACCATAAAATTATTTTCGTTGCTACTTCATAACTGTAATTTTGCTACTGTTAATGAGTCGTAATGTAAATATCTGTGTTTTCCGATGGTCTTAGGCTCTACAGCAGCGGTTCTGAACCTGGGGTCACAACCCACAGGTTGAGAACCTCTAGCAGGGTCGCCTAAGACCATCGGAAAACACAGATATTTATATTACGATTCATAACAGTAGCAAAATTACGGTTATGAAGTAGCAACGAAAATAATTTTATGGTTGAGGGTCACCACAACATGAGGAACTGTATTAAAGGGTCTCAGCATTAGAAAGGTTGAGAATCACTGGGTTAGAGCATCATCCTGATACACCAAGGTTGTGGATTTGGTCCTTGCTCAGGGCACATATGAGAATCAACCAATGAATGCATAAATAGTGGAACAACAAATCGATCTTCCTCTCCCTCTTCTCCCTCCTTCTCCCTGTCCCTCCCTTTCTCCCTCTCTCTTGCTCAAATCAGTAAGTTAAAAAAGAAAGATCCCTCTGGCTGGCTGCTGTGTGGAGAATGAACTCTGGCAGAGGAAGGGTGGAAACAGCATATATAGCCCATGTGTGAGATATCAGTCCCTTGGATTGAGGCTATAGCAATAGAGATGGCAAGAAGTGATGGGATCTTGAAAATATTTTGGAAATATTTGTTGGCAAGATTTGCAGATAGATTGTTTGGGAGAAGCAAGGAAAAGTGAGAAAATGTTTTTTTGGTTGAAGAAACTCAGCAGTAGTACCATTAATTGTGATAAGGAAGACAGCTGGGGTAAATCCAGAATTTTATTTTGGACATCTAAACTTGAGATGTCTATTAGACAGCTAAGAGGCGATGTCAAGTAGGCAGTTGGATATATAAATCTAGAGCTCAGGGGAGTGTTAAGAGCTGGAGATAGAGATTTATGAGTCATCAGTACAAAAACTGTTATTTTAGGCCCTAGAAGAGGATGAGATCACCTCAAGAAGGAATTTCGAGAGAAAAGAGGGTGGACGCCAGGGTTTAGGGTTAGCAGAGGAGGAACCAGAAATGGAAATTGAGAGGGAGCAAGGTTGAGGTTGGAGGCAAAGCAGGGGTGAGAGTGTTCTGAAAACCAAGTGGAGATATTTCTGCAAAAAGAAAGTCAAATGCTGAAAGTTGATTAATGCCTAACCCCGTCTCCTGCTTTATATTTCTCCTGAACACCCACAGTACCATGCTTCTCTTGCTAGCATCTGGTCCTATGGGAAGGAGGTTAATCACAGAATAGTGACTGTTTGTATTATTATTCTCTTTTGGCCAGTGATGTTCAGAGGATGAAGGGGCATCTTGATGGAGCAGGAGGGTCTTGGACCTACGTTGATATTACTGGTGCTAAATACTCACTAGCTGTGGGAATGTGAGAAGGTATTTAGCCTCTCAGTGCCTTGGTTTCCTCTGTTGTTACCTGAGGATGACAATTCTCATATCCAGAGCTTTGTTGGGGGATTAATTGATATACACTCTGTGCTTGGCAGAGGGTAAGCGGATCACAGAGGGAGCTTTTATTACTTCTTCCCAGACACTGATTGGCTAACTGTGGAAATGAGTCACTATCAAGTAATTCTGGGAAGTTGAGTTGGTTAACAGTTTTGAACTAACTTGGAGAGATATTGTCTATCTAGTATAGCTATAGGATAGAAGCCATATGTTTAACCTATAAACAAATGTCCTCTGTACCCCAACCCTCACTACCATATACTCATCCTTTTCAGAGTCAGGATGCATAAAACTCAGAGAAGCCATGTTCTAGGGTTGGGGCATCAGTGGTAGAAACATACCTCTGTGCTCCTCTGTGAGCTGGTATGAGTACTTATCAGGCTGCTGGTGAGTAGAGAGCATGGGGACAGGGGCCTCTGCGGAGCTGAGAGAGGCTCATAAACTATTAAGATAAGCAGGCATTTCCCACCTTTGGGCAGCTCATAAGCCTATCTTGTTCTCTGAAGCACAAGAGAGAGAGGGTCAGAGATCTAATTGAGCATCTGAAAATGAGCCCCAGCTGCTCTGTGAGAGGTTTTTGTTAAATGTAACAAGTCCTCTGAAAACGTGGCAATTCCCCTGATGGTCCCTGTGTGCTGGCCATTTTCATGGGAGGAGGTGATTGGGTGGCGATGGCTGCCCCGAATAGGGCAGGAATCAGTGTGTATGGAGATACATTAACCCCCTTCCTCCCAAATACCCCCTCCTCCCCGGCCAAGTCCCTTTGAGGGGATTTCATCTCAATTTTGGAAATAATATTATTACCTCTCTCCTTTCTCAGCACACGAACCTTTTTTTTCCATTCAAATTGACTTGTTAAATTCGTTTTCCCTTGAGGTGAGTCATCACTTTGGCCTAATTAACTAAAAGGTAGTACACCACTGTGGAGAGGCGCTACCTGGGTTTGAATCTTGCTCCCACATAAAAGATCTCCGTGGCCTTGATGAAATGGGTAAAGGTCTCCAATCTGGTTTCCCCATCTGTAAAATGGGACCACTTTATAATGTTGCATAGCCGGTTGTGTAGATCAATAAATTAATCCACATGAAGGAATTGCTTAGCATTATTAACTTAGTACTATCATCTCTTGAATAAATGCTGATGAGATATCTTATTGATTTTATACAAGGACGTGGAGATGCTCATTTTAAGAGCCTTCTCCATGTTGTTATTTTAACAAGCAGTATTTTACATATTGTTGGTGGTTTAAATATTTTATTTTATCCTCTCTGATACTTAAAAAAAGAAAATGCCATCTAGGAAACTAGCTTGATGATATAGTAGAGGATAATGCCATCTCCTCTAGTTTTATATTTATGAGAACATCTAACCCATCAAACAAAATGTCAACACAGAGCTGGAGTCATTTAACTGGGTATATTTATCTTTAGGGTGTTTTCAGCTGCATGCGATAGAAAACTGTGACAGAAACTGGCTTCAATAGTAAGAAAATGTATCTCACAAAGCTAAAAGTCCAGAGGTAGGATGGCTCGGCCATGTTCTGAAGGATCCATCATTTTTACATCTATGCCATGCCATCCTCAAAGGCCTTCAGACTTGTCCCTCTTTGGTCATAAGTGGCTGTTAGCATCCCAGGCATACCTGCAGACCATGGCCATGTCTACAGGTAGAAAAAGACCATCTTCCTTATGTCTCTTTGTTCTAGGATCCTACAGATGACTATAAGAAAGCATTTGCATTCTTCTAAACTATCCCCATGATTTCCATTCTTATAGATGGTCTCAAGAGTTCAGCATAAAATAGTTCAACATCCCTGCCTGGTGTTGCTCAGTGGTTATAGTGTTGGTCAGAGGACCAAAGGGTCTCGGATTCAATTACCATCAAGGACACGTACCTGGGTTGCAGGTTCGATCCTGGTCCTGTCCATCAGGGCGAATGCGGGAGGCAACCAATCGATGTGTCTCTCTCACATTGATGTTTCTCTTTCTCCCCCCTCCCTCTTTTCCTCCTTCTCTTTCACTCTTTCTAAAATAAATAAATAGATAGATAGATAGATAGATAGATAGATATATAGATAGAAAAAATATCCTCCAGTGAGGATTAACAACAGCAACAAAAATAGTTCAACAATTTGCCAGCCCAGCATACCAGGGTCCTTGCTTCCCTCTGCCCCCAGTCTATTTTTTTTTAAATTAATTTGGCTTATCTGTCAAAAGCAACAGAACACAACTGTAGTTGATTTAGGGAGGGAATGAATTTATTTAAAATGTACTGAATTATTCCAGAATGATCCTGAATTTTCTTTTGCTATAAAGGACATTAGTGGGACAACTGGCAAATTTTGAATAAAGTCTGCAGATTAGCTAATAGTATTGTATCTGTATAAAATTTTGAAACTTGTGCTGTGATTATGTATGAGAATTCATTCTTAGTAAATATAAATGATAGTTTAGGGAAAAGAGATCATGTTTACAATGTACTGTTGAACAGTTTAGAAAAGTTACACAGAGAGATGAGTAAAGCAATCTAGACTATTATATTAACACTGGGAAAGTGGCCGCAGGGGATCCAGGAATTCTTTGAACTACTCTTGTAATTTTGAGTAACTTTAAAATTATATTCAATTAAAAAATTATTTTTTAATGATGCAAAGAGATGCAAGGTAAGGTCGCCGTACTGTATCAGTTCCAACAACTTGATTTAATAACTCTCTAAAGACAACAAGGAAGACAGTGCAGAGCCCCAGAGGAGCCTAGATTGCAGGAGACCTGGCTGGAAGGCTGCAGAACCAGATCAGAGCTCCAGATCGGCCCATGGAGCTCCACCCCCGTGGACAGAGCCGCCACCTCCATGGTGTGCTGGGCATCGTGGTTTGCATCGCTACCATGGCTGGCACTCTGCATGGTACACCACCCTCAGATGATCCCAGATAATCTTTTACCACGGCTTCCGCTGTCAGGGGCTTTGCCACCTTAAATTCAGAGTCCAGCCCTAGCCAGTTTGTCTCAGTGGGTAGAGTGTCAGCCGGTGGACTTAAGGGTCCCGGATTTGATTCCAGTCTAGGTCACATACCTCGGTTCGGGGCATATATGGAAGGCAACCAATCAATGCCTGTCTCTCTCTCTCTCTCTCTCTCTCTCTCTCTCTCTCTCTCTCTCTCTCTCTCTCTCTCTCTCTCCCCACACACACACACACACACACACACACACACACACACACTTTGTCTAAAAAATCAATGGAAAAATATCCTCAGGTGAGGATTAATAACAACAAAAAATTCAGAGTCCAGGGATAGAGCCTCAAGGGATAGAGCCCACATTGTGGGCTTGGACCTAGAGACAAGTCAGGCTTGCAAAATGAGGGTCAGGAAATTGCAGTCTCTAGAGTGACACGCAAGTTTTGCTTTACCCCAGAGGGAGGGAGTCTCCGAAGAGTGGGTGTGGGACACTGCGCAACGCACAGTGTCCACTGTTTGCAGTTCCCTCCCTTAGGTTGTCAAAACACACCCTAGGGTGTGTTCCCTTGAAGGTGGGAGCAAGGAGAATGTGTTTCTCTCAACTTGAGAGGAGTAAAGCATTTCCAGATGTTGGGTCTTAACTCTCAAGTATAGTCACGGTGGGGTTAAGATGGGAGAAATTATCCTCAATGAAATTTAAGCACCTAGAGACTTTACCCGTGGTTTTCAGTTGCATGAATTGTATTCTGAATATTCTCTATTCTGGAGAGCGCCATCTTTTCTGTTTCTCTCTCACATACTCTTTAAAGTATTTCCATCCTCTGTTTTTGTAAAAATGATCGAGATGTTTTACTTGAGGTTGCTATTTTTGCTCCCAGTTTCTGTCTCTTAACAAGAAAACCCATTTCAGCTGTGGTCCAGCATCCTATGCATAACAGAGACTAAACATACTTTTGTTTCTTACTCAGACCTTTTATTATTATATGTACAGTATTATAACTATAATTATATAACAGGTAATATTGAGGTCTTACTCTGGCCTAATAGTGTATTGAGTGCTGTTTGTGCATTAAGCATTCAGAATAGCTTTATTTTTCTTCGTATTTTTTTTGGAAAAGACATACTTCGGTTAAAGAAAAAACAGTCATTGTCCTGTAATTCTTAAGTGCACATTATTTTATTTTTATAAATGTTCCCCATAAAAATGATTAGAGGAAGATAGATGTGAGAAATTGTACTCTAAAAGTATTTGACATCTGGTTGGAATTGTTATGTTATTTGATTGTCGAAAGCTTCTTCGGAGGGGTGGAGGGAATTTTAAGGGTTCCTGAGGCAGTCAGACCTGCAGATGAATTTGGCTGGCCTTCAAAAGGGCTGGCCTGTTCCTGAGAGAGCTGAGCGAGGGGTGGGAGGTGCAGGAGAAAAGAAGTCTTTCTTACACTCCTTGTGGGATGGTTCAGGTGGGCAGTCTAAATTATGGGCGTTATTGGCAGCAAGTAAGTACCGCCTGAGTAGGTTACTGCAAAATGCTTTAGCTGGGGATTGCTTTAAAAACCACTCATCAATTACAGAGATGACCTGGTGGAGTAGCACAAGGACCCTCGAGAGCTTTTGTCCAGGAAATTCGAAGAAACCTGTTATCTCCCTCTGACCTCCTCTAACCACCTCTTCCTTCACGGTGACCCTTCTTACCTAAAGACCTCAACTGTTTATCACAATCCTGCCACTGCAAAATGGAGATGAATTATTAAACAATGCCCAAGGCAGGAGAGTGACTTTCAGTCGTCTCAGAAGTGATAAAGACAGACATTTGTCTTTGTTAACCCACTGGGCTACTCTGTGGTCTCCAGTCACAAGTGAAGGATCAAATTTGGGATTTCTAGATACCAGAATCACACTGGGGTTAAGGAAAGCTCCCGATTTTCCCAGAGTTACTTGGGCTATAGATGGTGCTTATTTGAGACAGGAAGGAAGACGAACTGTTCTCACCTGGTGAAACTTGGGAGGCCACTCTAGGGACAGCAGGCTATAACTGCCCCTACTTGGGTCCATGTAGTCACCATGGAAACTTAAGTCCATGGATGGATACATGGAAGGTCCATGGAATGCCTTCAGGATATTCGTGAGTCTATTCAAAATGCAAACAAAATTTCGTGTGTATTTTCTTATAAGCATTTATTTTTCTGAGGAACCTCCATGCTTACCATTGGATTCTCAAAGGGATTCGGGACTCGGGGAATTTTGGAAATACAGTTTTGTAGTGAATAGCGCAAATCACCCTAACTCCAGGATTCCTTCTGCCTTAGGCAAAGCTGGTTAAGGGGTAGAACAGAGTCAGTTTCCTGGACTGCCTTCTATACGGAATGCTAAAACATGACCGGATTAAGTTGAAAAATGTAAATTCATCTTAACTCCTGGACATTGCCCTTGAGCAAAATTAAAAACAGAAACTTTTTTTGATTGATCGTTTGAGCATTTTTTGTAAAGCACCCTTGTGGGCATAGCCCAAATTCTGGAATTAAATGATACATGTAACTGCTAAGCATCCTGGAGACCAAAGTGGCCTTTTCTTCAAGGAGTCATATTTAAAGAACTACAGCTGAATAACCTCAGATTTTAACAAATGGTTTTTACTCAGATCGCTCATAAAAATGAAAGAATATCCAGGTCATATCTTATTTCTCATCGCTTCCATCCCACATTCCAGCCCCTCGTCCCACAGCTGCTCCAGAGCCCTTCACAGGGCGTCCTCCAGCCCAGTCCAGGCGGCTTATCTTCCTCTTTCTGGTCTCCTCCCTGTGGCCTTGCTCTTTATTATGTACATCAACTTAGTAACTTTGGCTTAGTCCTTCATCCCGTCTTCTCTTTTTGGGCCTGCCCCTCTCTACCCATAGTCCAGATTCTGCATCACAAATGTTCCTAGTACCTGGGCTGGGAAAGACTCCCTTTGTGAGCAGGAGCGTGAGGAAAGGAGAGACGTAGGAAACGCACACTCATTCCGGTTGCACGTGACAGAGTGCTGACGATAAGAAATGAGTGATGGATTTTCATTACTTAGTTTTTAAATCCTATCCTATGCCTCCCAGGTAGTTTTCTGATTTGGAAAACCACAAAAGAAAATTGAATGTTTAATGCTTTCCAGAATTATTTCTTTAGAAGTCTTCAAATGGTAGAAATGAATTTGTCAATGATTCTGGTTTAGATATAGTTTGTATTAACATAAAATCAGTTTTCTTCTCCCCACTAAGAGTTGATGCGCTTATATGAATCTTCCCACCTGTTTCAGGTAGCGGGCTAAACGCCAGTGAAATGGAGCTGAGTAGGTGCATCCCTACTTTCAAGGAGTGACTGTGGTGGACAGACAGACAAAGGGCTGATGACAGTATGTGAAGATTAATGCAGTGTGTGTGTGTGTGTGTATGTGTGTGGTGGGGGGGGAGGTGTACTGGGCAGTGGAAACCCACAGGGGAAGCATCTACACTTGTCTACAGGAGGTTAGCCCTCTCTGCTGCCTGGGGCCGGGAACTCACTTGGGATGTATGTATTATTCATATTTACTAGCTAGCCTGTTACAACAAGACTTTAGAGTTGCTACCCCATGCTTATGGACACATAGGAACAACAAGAGACCGAGAAGCGGATTTAGAATTTATTCCATGAATATTTTTATAGCCTATACTGTGTGTAAAGTCACCATGAAGTGACTCAAGGAGCTTATGACCAAGTTGGGGGAGGTGTGAACTGCCCCATATAAAAGGTGAACATGAAAAGAAACAGAATAAAGGAAAATACCTTTAGGTACCATGTTTCTGTAGGTACTGCCAAATAAGTGGAAATGAGTGGCTGACAGAGCATCTCAAAAACCTCAATTGCCACTTAAAAATATGCTCCCTAAACTCGTGAGCCTACCTATCCCTTATGACTCAGCAAAACCCTTATAGAATGAGCACGTGGAAAGGAAAGGGAAAATAGAGACCCAGATGGAGACATCAGAACATAAGCTCCATGAATTCGGGGACAAAGATTATTTGCTGAATCCTCAGGGTTTAGCATAATGCATTAGTAGATGCTCAATAAATATTTGCTTAGTTTATGAATGAATGTATACATGGATAAATTCCAGAGATTGTCATAGCCCTGGAAGAGCATGTTGTAATGTACATGCAGAGTCTTTTCATTTATTTTATTTTATTTTAATTTTATTTTTTTAATATATTTTATTGATATTTCACAGAGAGGAAGGGAGAGGGATAGAGAGCTAGAAACATCAATGAGAGAGAAACATCCATCAGCTGCCTCCTGCACACCTCCCACTGGGGATGTGCCCGCAACCACGGTACATGCCTTTGACCGGAATCGAACCCGGGACCTTTCAGTGCGCAGGCCGATGCTCTATCCACTGAGCCAAACCGGTTTCGGCTCTTTTCATTTTTTTAAATACTTGTCAGGTAGTACATAATAGGTATTCAATAAATGTGGGAGGAAGGGAAGGAGTGAGGGAGGGAAGGTGGAGAGTGGGGGTAAGTCTCATAGGATCATAGGACTGGAAGGAAAGTTGTGAACTCTGGTTCTTCTCTTAAACCTCATGAAAAAAATTAGAGTGTAGAGCAAAACCAACCAGCCAAACAAACAAACAAGGAGCCTCAGAGATGTAACATTTAAAAGTGTTAATCAGTGTAGAAAGAAGCAAAGGGCTAGGGTTTTGAGAATCCTGGCTTTGCCAATTTCTCTGTCTATGACCTTGTACAAATTGTTACACTAATTGGGCCTCAGTTTTCTCACTCCTTCAAAGGAAATAGGAAATGACTGTGCTATGGATTTTTCATAAAGATTAAATAAGATAGTGCATTAAAATGTGTGTAATAGCTTGGTAAATGTTTATATAAAGAAATAAATTCCTCAAACATGCTGAACTGTTAATAAATATGCCAAGGGAAGATTTTTCTTTGGAATTCTTTACAAGAAGAAATGCTAACTAAAATTACAAGTATCTTTTCTTAAAATTTAATTTATGGAAAAACCTACTTCATTTGGTTGGTGGCATGTCTTGGAGGATTTTTCATACTAGGAAAAGTGCTTAAAAATAATATACCATGGGAGTGTAAATTATCTGGCGACAGGCTGTCATGTTGTGTCATAAAAATTCTTCAATGTTTAATTAAAAACTTCAACAACGTAAAGTTCAGGACTTGTCAAGAACATTAATTGGGGATGTAGACCAATTGTTGGAGGACTTCGGCTGTCACCTGTGAAGCCAGACTTTCTGTCCTGGTTCTGATTACTGGGAAGGGTTGGGAAGAACGGATCCAGCTGCTCTAATAGATGCCTGTGGCTGCAGCAGAAAGTGTAGATATCAGTGTCCAGTTGGATGTGCTGTCCCTAAGTGAGCTCTAGGGGGCGACTTCTGAAGAGTCAAAAATGGAAGGAAAGGAAAAGCCTGTCAGAGCTACAGCCCAGGAGTCTCTGGGGGTGTGTGTGAAGGGATAGCCTTTAATTCGACAGGAATTATAGCTGTGCCAGGAGATAAATATTTAAAACTATTAAGTAAATGCAACCTGTCCTTTTAGTTTCTCATACCATCTCCAGTGCCAGCCAGCTCTGGGCTCAGGGACAAATGTAATGACAAGTGATTAATACCAGGGAGAACCACCCCAAATCCAGACACATACATAACTCTGCCTCCGTCTGTCCTTGTTTGACATTCACTTGGATAAGGCACAGTCACTTGAAAAAGACTAAAGTTGAGTTCCAAGTTTATCCTTGCCACTAGGGCTCTTTTGTTTAAGGGATCCCAGAGGGAAGACCATGTATTTTCAGACATAGTCTTTGTGACCTAGAAATTAATTTTCTCTCTCTTCTCTTCTCTTCTCTTCTCTTCTCTTCTCTTCTCTTCTCTTCTCTTCTCTTCTCTTCTCTTCTCTTCTCTTCTCTTCTCTTCTCTTCTCTTCTCTTCTCTCTCTGCCTTTTACTGCAGTTTTGCAAAGTCACAAAAGGAAATATCCAGTCACCTAATCCCTAGGTCTCCCTCCACTTATTCTGACGTCAAGGAACTCTAACACTTAACTAAAATCAGAAAAATATGAACAGAAAAAAAAAATTACATCTAACAAGGTCCTTCAGGATGATCCAGCCACCCACCCACACCTCATGTTACAGATGAAAAAGGTGAGGATGTGGGAGGGGATGCAGTCATATAACTGGCTTATTATTAGAACCCAAACTGGAGCCCCAAACTCGTGACAACCAGACAAGTATTTTCTAGCATTCGTAGCTTGAGAAGCAGGGTGCTCTGGAAGAGATGAGTTGAATAGCTGAAAAGAAGGAAACTAGGAGAAGCCTACAAAGAGAATGTCTGAGCCAGAGGAATTTGCAGAAAAAAGTGCAATTCTAAAGCCAAAGAATTTGATATGCATGTGAATAAAGTGAAAATTAAATGAGTCTGTTAACGTTAAATGATATTAATTAAAAGGAGGGAGCACTGATAGCCCTTCAAGGAGATGAAGGAATGAATGAACCGAAGATTTTTTTTTTGGGGGGGGGGTGGTGGTTTCATATCCCGTGTCCTGGAAAATGTACTACTGAACTGGTCAGGTATATAAAAGAGAAGGAGGGCAGTGAAGGTCTGTGCGACCCTCCCATCTGCATGGGCTTGAATCCATCAGAAAACAGAGACAGGTAACCATTGTGGGAAGCAGCTGAGCTGCATCCAAAGATTCTGGTCCAACTGCATAGAACTTCTCTACTGTCAAGGGGAAAAAATCAATGCAACTAAAGAGAAAATGGAAATTTCACTTTGTGCTTATCAAGAAGTGCTGAAGGTTTTAGTTCTATGAAAAAGCTCTGAATTGCCTCCCTAGGACAGGTGGACCAATTGAAGCATCTCACATTCTCTGGTTGTCTATGAAGCCTATTCAGTCAAACAGCCCACTGGTCAACCATTCTGTTAATGGGCCAGTTCAGTCCAAATGGTTATCTGGTGGGATATGATGAATATAGCTATTGTGTCTCCTCGTCTATAGATTCCAGGAAATGCCAACTTCTCCTATTGGATAAATAGTCCTTTGAGGTGGTGTTGTTGGGATGTATTGAATCACACTGTATATTTACAGAGGGACTGTTTTTAGATGAAGTGGTGAAATTTAGCAGCAATCCAGTATTGAATAAGGAAGACAACTGAACCAGGTAGGCTCCAGACTAGACAAATCATGGGAAAATGCACTTTAGAATAGTGCCGAAGATTGCAGGCTTCACATGCAGACTCTCTAGTTTACATCATGCCACCATCATTTATTGGGTCTTTAAACAAGTTACTTAACCTTTTGCTATGTCAGTTTCCTCATCTGTGAAGTGCAGGAATAATAATTCTCTCCTCAGAATTTCTGTAAAGATTAAATTAGAAAATATTTATGAAGGGGTTAGAAGAGGTTACAGCACAAAATAAGTGTTCTAAATATTAATAATCTAATTAATATAGTAATTAATACTATTTAAATGATGAATGTTATTTAAATGATAAAGGAAATGATGGATGAACATGATATACTAGTATACTTTAAACACATATATAACAATATATAAATATGACATAAGATTATGTATGGTGATAGTGATGTTACTAAAGGCAGTAATTGAGGAAATGCTAACAAGAAATTTTGGGATTATTTAATTTCCCTAGGATGCCAGTAAACTTGTTATCATCTAGCTTTGTATCATCTCTCTAACCTTGGGGTTAGAGAGAAGGTGGTTGACTCCCAGGTTTAGTGGGCACAGCAAAACAACTGCAAATATCATTGAGCCTCTGCTATAAACTGAGAGATGAAAGAAATATAGATAAAATCTGGTTCCTGTCATCATTGATTCTATAGAATAAGGGGGGAAAGAGCCCCAAACCACTAGCTATTTTCTCAGAGAAACCCACTTTGGCTTTTTAATTACATCCTCCCACCAGCTCTGTCCTCTCTCCTCTCCCTCCACCTAGCTTAGGAATCCTATTGCACATCCTCAAAACTCTGTGTTCTTATACTTTGTAGCCTTTATCATCATTATAGTCTAAAAAAATTATTTTTGCAATTTTAAGTTTAAGACCTGTCCCAGCCCACTTGACAATAACTTCCTGAAACCCCAAACCATGCCTGCCCTTCTCACGGACAACTCCCCAAAGCTCAGCACAATGCCAAGGACAGAAGTACTATGTGTTGAATGAATGAAAGTGGAGGGTCATGCTCTAACCGGGTCAGGCATCTGAGTTCAAGTTCTGTTTCTGCCAATTTGGAGCTCTGCACACACAGCTTAACTCATCTGAGCCTCAGTTTCCACATCTATGTAATGGAAGCAGCAACATTCATCCCCACTGAGCTGTTAGGAGGACTGAGCCAGTAGAGAGGGAGAAACGTTTTGTACACTGCAAACATATATGAGTCCTGCTTATTAGTATACATGGCCACAGCTGTATTTGCACAAGTGAAGACCACAATGATATGAATAGCTCTTAATAACTGCCTTTCCTGAAAGGAAGTCCCATGAGTGGCAAGTCCTTGTGTTTCACCAACCAGGCTCTCTGTTAACGGGAATCAGAACATCGACAGGACAGGAGCTGGTCAGCTTTCCCTCCCTCTGAGTCTGGGCCAGGCCCATTGCTGAATGTTGTGTTAAATAATAAAAGCACCCGCATTAAATGTGTTGCCACAAAATCAACAACCTATTCATGGTAAGATTTTGTGGCGCAGCGGTCCCCAAGCTGTGCATGTTTTTTTAAAAATATACTTACAACGGCAAGTGCTTTGTGTGGCTGCTTAGCAAAATCACTAGAGCCGAAGTATTTGTATTTTAATGTTTATCCCCAACCTGGCCTGCTGTTTTCAAATTGCCCAGGAAACAAAATGTTGAAAATGGAAGGAAATCAGACCAGCTCGATTTAGAAATGCAGTGTTAGTAAAGCAAGCTGTGGGGTTCTGATACCTTAAGAGCACCATAAAATGCTCATAATTAAATAACTGCTTTGCTTAATGCAGCTATTCCATTGCCCCCCCCCCCCCAGCCACTTATGTAAAAGCATTTAATGTTCATTCTTTCATTACCAACCAGAGACTCTTGTAAAGAGGTAACTGGTCCCAGAAATTGTTAAAATTGTCTTAATAATGGTGTCTTTTACAAAGAGGGAAATGTGTGAGAAAATCAAGTCAGACCCCAGACACTTTCTGTGGTTATTTTTACTGGCAGTTGACCCACAGATAATGATTTATACGGAGGCACGTCATGCCGTGGCGCTGCTGCATGCACATGGTGGTCAAAGCAGTAACAGTGCATTCTGGTAGCAGTGTCCAGAGCACGAGGCTATCAGCAGCTGAAAAGAGAGACAACTTTGCTGGGGAACCAAATGGTAGAGCAGCCAGGCTTCCAAATAATGAAATGGGAGGAAGGAAGGAAGTGGTACCAAAACCCAGCCGGGATGTATAGTGTTTCTCTCATGCAGCAGCATAATTTATGGTGTAGTTTTGATTTGTTACATAGCAATATATAACTAACGCACCAACTGTGTGAGATGAATGAGTGGGCAACTGAGGCTAAGGTGGCTTAAGTAACTACCTCCAGGTTGCACAGGTAGGAGGTAGCAGAGCTAGGCTTCTGTCTCGTGTGTGTGTGTGTGTGTGTGTGTGTGTGTGTGTGTGTGTGTGATTCTCAGTCCCATTTGTTCTCTACTATGCAATGAACAATACTGAGATAACAAGTTAAGCTGTCAAAGCTGGAATGAGATGGGAAGTGTTCTGAGACTGGCAAAATCTACGGGAAGGGGAAAATGCTGAAAATGTTCTCTCTCCAAGTACAGTCTTGGGTCACTGGCCTCAGACTAACTCCAAAAACTGTTAAAAAGGAAAAATCCCAGGTCTTTCCATTTTAGACTATGGCATCAGCATTTTTAGATATGGGGTTAAGGGACATTAGGATATTGATTTCACCCCAGGAACTAAAGTGATTCTCATGCACATTTAGGAACCAACCCTAACCATCTCTATGTCTTAATTTGTTCTCTATGCTAATCTTGGTGGAAATATTCTTCAAGGAGATACTGCTCCTGGAACTAGTGTTTGGTGGAACACATTTTTGAGAAATGTTGGTTTATATTTATGCAGTTATAAACCTCTCTGACTTGTCCATCATGTGACTAGAGTAGTCTTAGGAACATGATTTTGACGTTACTGTAAATTTCTGTGGTATGATGGACATTTACAAGAGGCATTCAGTAAGTGTTTATGTTTCTGTACCCAGTGGGAAATCTGTTTTCAGCTCACACTCTAATCAGGAAGTAATTTTTCCCACAAGAGATGTATTAGTTATATATTGCTATGTAACAAATCACTACAACACAATATAGCTTAAGCCAAAAACCAGGCAGATATCAAGGACACTATGTGGAATAAAAATCCTCAAAGATATATAACCTCAAAAGGTCATATATTGTATGATTAAAGTCATATAACATTATGTAAATAACAAAATTATAAGATGGAGAACAGATTAGTGGTTGCTGAGGGTTAGCCATGGTGTGCGGGATGGATATGACTATTATGGCAGAGCAGGAGGAAATCTTTGTGGTGACAGAGCAATTCTGCATCTTGATTGCTGTGGTCGTTATATGAATGTATGAAGTGGGTAAGATGGCATTGAACTCTGCACACATTTGGTACCTGGTTTTGTTTTTGATATTGTACTATATAGTTATGTAACATATAACCATTGTGGGGAACTGGGTGAGGTATACATGAGACCTTTCTATTATCCCTGCAATTTCCTGTGAGTCTATAATTATTTCTAAATAAAGTTTTAAGAGATATAAAAAAACATAAACAGTTATTACCTGATAGTCCCCATTAATCACAGTGGTGGCTGTGTCTGACTCAAGGTCTCTCATGGGCCTAGAGAGCCTGTGGGCTGGAGCTGAGGGGTCATCAGAAGGCGTGATAGAGGACAATCTGCTTCTAAGCATATTCATGTGGCACTGACAGGACTCAGTTCCTCATGGGTTGTTGGAATGAAGACCTCAGTTCATCAGTGGTTGTTGGTTGGTGTTCTCCCTCAGTTCATTCTTCTTAAGTCAGCTCAGAACATGGCAGCTGACTTTTCTTAAAGCAAGTGAGAAAGAGAGTGGGCAAACACCCAGATGACAGTCACAGAACTTTTAGAATCTAAACTTGGAGGTGATATCCCATTATTTCTGCCATACTCTAGTCTCTTCATTAGAAGTAAGTAAAAAAGCCACGCAAATAAAACTTAATAAGGCGAGGGGCTCACACAAGGGCCTGAACAGCAGGAGGTGGGGGTCATCAGAAGCCATCTCCTGGGCTGTCTCCCACAAGGGCTCCTAAAAATAGCTTTCTTTTAGACACAACATGAGGAAATGATGGAATGTGCACAGGGAATCATGCAAGAGGAATACCGATAGAGCTCTAGCATTGAATAACCTTTCTGAAGTTAATAACTGAGGCAGTTTTTGGTGGTTTTTTTTTTAGTCTGTAAAAATTAGCAAGCCTCCATAGCAATAACAGTGACAAGGACTGTACTGAGAGGAACATTGGTAAACTCATAAGCAACTTCATAAGCAAATGTCAAAGATTCCTTGCAAATGTAGTAAAGGCCCTGATAAGAAGGGTAAGTAGGGTGGATGTTTATTTCAGGATGTGCCTTTACAGGTTGGAGAGGCTAGAAGCAGGGTGAGGCTAACCAACAGTGTATTTCCGTGCTTAATTTGCTGGGATTGTTCTCATGGGGACTGATCTCCCCAGCAGAGGGCATGCCCGTTCTCTACTTCAATCAGCTGAGAAATCTCTGAAGCCCTAGAGTTCTATAGGTCCTGCTGAGACATAAAACACCATTTGCTGTGGCCAAAACTAAAATTAGGCTGAGGATTGGAATAGGGCTTTCTTGCCACTGCTAAGCTTGGTGAGACCCTGGTAGTTATGTGCTGCTGATAGAATATTTGGGTTGTCCCCCAAAGCCCAGGCCTGCAAGATGTCTGCTCCCTGGACAAGATTGTCGAACTCTTTATCCCACAAGATGCCAGATGAACAATGGGATAGCCTCAGCTACCTGTTAGTGTAACTGACTCTGAACAGCCTGCTCTGGAGTATTGGGCATTGAGGAATGGTTAGTGAATGTCTCCAGAAATGAGTGCTGCCCAAAGCGCTGGATCTAGATAGTGATCTTAGTGGGGCTGTGGAGTGAGTCTTCAGTCCGTAAGTGCTGAATGCGAGTGGTGCAAGAGACTTGTTGGGTGAGGAGCCAGAATTAGGGTGGCCATGTTGATCAATGTATGTTTAAGTGTGGTGTGCACATGCATGCCTCATGTCAGGCATTATCCACCATCCTAGGTGGTAATAGGTGGGACATAACTTGATACTTAGAAGTTATAAGCCCCCAATTATGACTGAATTGCCCTGTAAGAACTGGCCACTGCTTATCTCTTCATCAAATGCCCCTTCCCTTCACCCCTGCAGTCATGCTGCAAGAACACTACTCTGGGTTCAGTTCTTCAGGCATGCCAAGCTTTTTTGAGCCTCTGGGCATTTCCATGAGACATTCCTTTGGGTTTCCCTCATAGCCTTTATCACAAGTCACAGTGCTTCTACTTGAGTGCTTGCTTTGTGGGAGAGGGGTTTCTTTCCTCCTAGGCCATGAACTCCGTGATAGTAGGCTTCTTCCTTTCTTGTTCATCCTTGTATTTTGGCATATGGTAGACATTCAGTAAACAAATTTAGTACATTTTTGAGAGTTTCATATAGTTTCCATGCTTTTAACATGCAATCAGGGCCAGGCAGTAATCTACAACTGAGTTGTCTCTCTTAGTGTGGATAGGCAATGAGATGGAGAGAAGGTGTAAACCCCAGTGAGAAACACACAGAAGGGAACCAGTGAAAGAGGGGGCTGGGCAGACATTGGCAGGGTGGGTCCTGAGCCAAAACACAGGGTGCCACCCGTGATGGCAGACGTGATTGTGATGGGTGCGTGACAAGACATGGCTGCAGAAAAAGAAATGGGAGTTTTGTTAAATCAGACTGTTCTCAAGTAGGAGACACTTACCTTGTGTGGAACTGTGTTGAAACAGAGGTTGAGAATATCAGAGGTGCTTTCCAGTGTTGACAGCTGTGAATTGTGTTTATCGATCCATTAACAACTGTTAGGATCAGTGGCACACAAAAAATATGTGCTGTACTGTAAAGTGGAGAGCCTAAATAGTTAACTTGTAGCATTTTGTTTCCAGAACGGGGTGTTAGGAACACCTACTGATCAGACCTGTTTGTCTCCGAAGAGGTGGTGAACTAGCCACTTAGCATTGACTCTGGGAAAGGCGGTTGTGTATTTTGGGGGAGAATCAACTTCTTTAGCGGCCCTCCCAACAAGGGTCTATTTGAATGTTTCTGGAGGCGCTAAGGAACAGGAGACTTGAGTGGAAATTTCACACTGGCAGAGAGAGCTGGTACTCACCATTATCTTTGATTCTCCCTTTCTTCCTGGCCGCAGAACTAAATGATATTTCCCAGACCTTCCTCATGTAGATGCAGCCATGTGCCACTGTGTGGGCAGATGGGAGGGATGCCATTTCCTACACTGGCCCATGAAATCTTCCACGCATGGTCTTCTGGTTGTGATGTGAATGAGAAACAAACTGTTATTGTGCCAAGCCACAGAGATTTGGGGAGATTTGTGACAGTGGTTAGCCTTCCCTGACTAATACAGCTATTGTTCCACAAGACAAGGTCTGAAATCAAATATTTTTCCAAAATATCTGATCGTTCCAAGGATGTGCTTCATTGCCTTGAACACAGGAACATGCTGCAGAATGGCCCAGCTTGTATTTACAAACAGAAAACTGTAGCCTAGGTGAGTGAAAAGAGACAACTCACCCATGGCTGCGTGCGTGTGTGTGTGTGTGTGTGTGTGTGTGTGTGATATATATATATATATATATATATATATATATATATATATATATATATATAGAGAGAGAGAGAGAGAGAGAGAGAGAGAGAGAGAGAGAGAGAGAGAGAGATGCCAAAATATGTTTGATTAAAACATACACGTTTCCCAGCATTTGGTTATAGGCTAGTCAGTCCTAAAGTCCTAATATTTAGTGTGGGAGGTATTGTTTTTCCTCAAAATGTCCTCTTATCATTTCATACTTGCTTCTATGAAAAATAACAAGTTGATTGAATAGAAGATTCAGGGATAAGAGGAATACTGGTAAGGAGAAGCCTCTCATTTCAATGTGAAAGGATTAGCTTTAAGGCAGAGGGGAAAGAGGCATTAAGGGAGCCTTGGAAGAAACAGGCTGAGCTGGCTTCCAGAGCGGGGAAGGGCAACTGTGCAGCCTTAGCAATGGCTGTTCTTGGCGAGTGGTAATAAGAACCACAGGAACTCAGAGGTGAGAATCATGGGTCAGATTGCCTGAAAGCTGAGCCTCAGGTGGGGGTTCTTGTGCAAGTGAGTGATGGAGGCTGTTCTCCCTGGGAAACCTGTAAAGAAGTGAGAGGAGCAAGGTGAAGCAGAGGAAGAAGCTAAGCGAAGATGTGGTTTCAGGTGAGATCTAGCTTCATCCTGATCTCAGAGAGAGTTACAAGGCATGAATGATATCACAGAGTTACTCCACTGAGGCATCGCTCAGTCATTTGCATGAACCATTGCCCAAGGTGAGGTCCCAGGCATTCCTGGACAAGGTGTCCCCCATTGACCAATGGCAGTTCTCCAGAGAAGGCTGTAGCTGGGAATTATGAGTAGTCATTGCTCACAGTTTCTGAGAGATGGGTGCATTGCCTCCAAGAAGGGGATTTGGATGGGAACCCCATCATCTACTCCTGTACCCTGCTTGTGTGTTCAGACCCACTTACTTCTTAAGTTATATTTACTCCATTCATGCAAAGCTCCTCCAGGATTCTGATGGATCATAGTTTCTAGGGAACATAAAACTGGGGGTTAGTGAAGGTCATAATTGGCACACATCATCCCTCCTCCACTAGCTGTTCTAGAATCTCCTCCCTCTCACCTAACATCTCTGCTGGTTAAGGTAGGGTGACCCAGATCTAAATCTTTGGTTGTGGGGGAGGGGCAGCCTAAGCCCTTGGTTCCCAGGCCCTTATCTAGCTATGATTGCTGTCCTTGCCTCTTTATAACCAAAACAGCATGGTAGGATCAAGAGGTACCCAGTTTATCCTCTGAATTTTAAACATAATCGTATCCACCCTTGTTATGTAGTAGCAGCTCTATCTCTTCATGATAGTCAGGGTCAGTTACCTCTGCCCACATGGCAAATCCTTTCTATTCCTGTTGCTCTACGGGTACAAGGGGCCCAAAGTGGTTGGGCTGGAACAATAATTTTAAGTTTAGTGAGACTCTTAATGTAACCCTTATGGAAACATCCTCTATCTGCGAACCAGGACCTCTGTAACTACACAGACTAAAGTCACAGGCATGAGAGGCACTAATTCCTCACTTAGGTCACTGAGAGTGATGGAGAACAGGACCATTGGCGCTTTATCCCTTGTTCCTGAACCCATGTGTATCCTCGTGGTTGGCACACGGTATCATACCTCTCTCTGCCTTTGCCCTGGGATTTGATATTGTGGTTTTGCGTTTTTTTAAAAAATATGTTTTTATTGATTTCAGAGAGGAAGGGAGACGGTTAGAGAGAGAGAAACATCAGTGATGAGAGAGAACCATTGTTCGGCTGCCTCTTGCATGCCCCCTCCTGGGGATCGAGCCCACAACCCTGGCATATGCCCTGACCCGGAATCCAACTGTGACCTCCCGGTTCATCAGTTGATGCTCAACCACTGATCCACATTGGCCTGGCTTGATACTGCTTTAAAATTACTATCTTGGCTGAGAGGTTTCTGTCAACAGTTAAATATGTCTATTCTGATTATACATTTGAGAACCAGGTAAATAGCTCGAGATGGTCCCATGTTCCCAGTGGACACACTGTGAAATTGCCCTGTAGCAGGAGTTCACTTATTCTTAGTTCCTCATGAAACCTTACACCGCCATGTGGGCCATGAGAGCACTTTGGGTCTACCAGTATCAACTTGAACCCAGCCCTCAAAAGATCTGAATATTTCTCTATCCCCAGTATATTGTTACTCAAGTAACAAACTATAGGTCACTTTGGGGAAGGTCTGTGTACATTTGCTGTGGTTTTATAGAATTCTCCTTCTCCTTCAATTAATGGAGTGTAGGTTTGAGAATTGGCTCAGGTCTGGAAACTTGGAGAAGGTGGTGACTTTTCTTTGGGGCAGCAAACCTCAGTCTTCTGATTATCCATCCTTGATTTATTTTTATCACCCATATTAAGCAATATCCTTGCTGGTTGTCCATCTCTTTTGCCCTTAGTAACATTATGTTCTTTTAGCCGTGTCTTTAGATCCCTGTGGTTCAGGGCCTCCCGGCAACAATTCCAACCTGCATGCCAATTAAGGTAATTATACTACCTTCCTTCTGATGGTTAAGTGCTGTCACTGGCCTCTGTCATTCTGGACCCTTATCATCCTCATTGCTACTGGGGACCCCAGTTCTATAGCAGCATGGCCCACTGTCAGTTTTTATCTACAGAGGACACACACTAATGAGCTTCTCAGCAGTGCTCTGTCCTCATCACCTGAGCCTTGGGAAAGCAGGTTATTCCTGGAGCCTCCAGAGGAACACAGCTGGTGGGTGCAGGACATAGAGAATAGCTCTATTCTTCCATGCTCACTTCTCTGAGCTTTTTGATCCTTTCCTTTATACTTGGGTACTGAAATTCTGGAATCTCTTCTGTATTTCATATGGCTTCTGAGAACCATCCCTGCAACTGTGGCAGGAATAGTGTTTAGGTTCTTATCAAGATAAGTCCTGTGTCATGTGAGGTGTCTGTGGATTGATAAATTATCCGTATCCAGCTTTATATTTCATCTCCCTTGACAACCCCCTCAGGATCCTCTGCCAGGCTTACTCTCACTATCAAGGTCTAACTTTTCCCCTATCAATGTCTTGGCTTTAGGAGACTTGCCAGGCTAAGAATTTAATCCCCTCTGAAGTTTTCCAGTGCTTACAATTAGGTTCTGGGCTCAGTTTCAGCACACTTGGCCCTCCAGCTACAGGAGATGGGGGTCTTTTTAAACACCAGGAAGGAGGCTTTTTGACACTCAGATCTTGCTTTAAACTGATGATGAATCTACCTAAGTCTGCATTTCCTCCCTTTAAGAAGCAGCTACCCAATTCTGCAATCCTTATAATTATGACTTCCTCAATACTTACAAAATGCCAGGGATATTACACAGAAGCCAGTGCATCCCCTCCTACTTGCATCACAACCCAATTCATGGTAGTGAAAAATGCAAGTGCAAGTCAGGGACTCGATAACTCATCTACCTCTGGGAATGGGACTTTTATTACCATCCAGAGCTGAAAATGGGATTCTTATACAACTAATTTATTAAGGGCATGCTCTTGGGAGAAAGCTGTAAAAGAAGCGAGGATGCAGGATATGGCAGGAGGAAGCCAAGCAAAGATAAGGGTTCTAGTCTAACTCTGTTTCCACCTGGAGCTCTGGTGACTGAATGACAACACAGAACTGCTCCACCTGAGGCAAAGGGTTCAGGCTTTTCACCTCCTTGTATTCTTGAATAATTCTGTCATTGGCCGTTGGCCACTCCCAGGGAGGGGTTATGTAACCTCTGGGACATCTACAGGTGAGGGAGTTCTTGTTAGCTGGGGACAATTTTCCAGAGAATGATGCATCTATGTGTCCTTAGAGGTTGACACTCTCAAAATCTGGAGGATGGGTACACCAGGCTTGTAAAGGGATCTGATATGCTCAAAGTGTCAATGAAGCTGTTATAGTGAGAGAGGCCTCTGCAGGCTGAGTGGTCAAGGAAGCTGCCATAATTATGAAGAGCCTTCAGCTCTGTGTCTAAGAAGGGGGAGTGTTATGACCGTGATCCTGGATGTGCTAGTTTGCTGAAGCATTAATTCATTCATGCATTCATTTATGCATTCATTCAGCAAATATGTATTTGCATGCCTATTATGTGGCAGAGGCTACCCTTCTTGGCACTGAATATGCCACAGTGAAGTAGGAAAATGTGGTCCCTGACCTGAAGGCGCTTGCAGCCTAGAGAGGGAAGTAGTTGCACCAACATTACAGTGGAGTTGCACTGTGTGTGCATTAACCATCACCAGTCAAACTAGATGCATCCAAAAAGCAAAAGATTGAACCATTTAAATGCAGTGGGCTCTTCGCCCAACATCAACTCAATGAATGTATTCCCTAAACTTAGTAGGAGGGAGGAGATGTGGGATAGCTGTTTTCTCAATCAGAACCTAGCCTGCTGGTGTTGGATATTATTCTACTGAAATTTGTATGTAATATTTTCTGTTTAATTTGTGAGGTTAGCTCATTCCAACTACTATTTAAAAAAAAAATGAGAGCACAGAATTTGAGTGGAGAGGGTACCCAATTCTGGGAGCTTGTGAGTAGGTCCAATGCATGTAGCTGGATGTAAACTTTCACCTGGGTCTAGGTATCTATAATCTAGCCTACTCAATTTTCATAGGTGTCTGCTAGCTGCAGAAGAATATTGCTTTGACCTGCTTTTTTGTTGAAGCGCAGCCTACATAAAGCCATTTGAGCCCTGGAGCGGGCAGACTTTGGGTAGGGGAGGTGCTAGTTTCTGTAAGAGACAGCATACAAACCCGCACTCTTAGGTTTGCTCAAGCCCAGACTGATGTGCTGATTCTGGGTCCTTGGCCTTGGCCTCTCTCTCCCACTGGAAGGAGAGAGCTCATGTCTTTATATTGATTGGCTAAAGGCAAGTTTGAGTCAGCTGATGTGTAGCAATGCAGTATTGAGTTGTTAAGCTATATTTGTGGCTCGTCTAGAAATGAAGGCTTTTTATTGGATTATTGTGAGAATGGGTAATGAAAGCAAGTAGTCATCGAAGTTATTGATAACTTTGTGTTTGGAATCAGTAACTAGGGTACACAGGGCTAGTTGATTTGCTAGATTTAACCATAAAGTATGAATGAGAATTAATTGGTGAAATGCTTTTTAATAGATCATCATAATGCATTCTTTCCTTGTCTATAGGAGAAAATTTCAGCCTTTGAAAAAGGAATTTAGAAAGATCAATAGTCTATTTGAAGCCATATTTTCACAAAAATAATCTATCGGGATCAGAGAAACTATGGAGTTACATGACATCTACTGACGGTGGGGGGTATCACAAGTCAGGTTCTGCTGAGAGATGCTCTCCCCCACCTATAAATACTCGCCACAGATATCTGCATGTGGAAATATTGCAGCTCTGCCCATGAAGCTAGAAACCTGGTGCCGAAGTTCCCTAGTCAGCTCTTACTCTTGCTGGGGTTGGATGGGAAGTGGTCAGGCCCAGGAGCTAGCGTTCGATTTAACTTCCTTCAGCTTGACTGATGATGCCAGCAGCCTGCTTCTAGCCCTGCCTGAGAGCAGCCTACAAGAGATTTGTGAGTTGTATTGTACACAGGAGCAAAACATTTCACTGTCTTTCTACCGGAGGGGTGCTGCTTACTTTCAAGGGCAGAAATCTAGCATAACTCAGATGAAGCCTAGACCACTGCATCTAGGCAGAGAGAATTAGATTCCCAGCCTAAGCAAGAGATTCCAATCCCTGCTACGTCACTTATCTAGTGCCACGATAATGCTGCTGCATAGAAACAACCACCAGCATCGCTGGCCTGCATTAGTAAACATTTAGTCTTGCTCATGCATATGTGGGTTGGTGAGGTGGGATTGCTCATGAGGGTCAAGCTTGGCTGACCTAAGCTGGGCTCTCTCATGTATTTGTGCTCAGCTAGCAGGGTGTCTGGGGGTTGGATGTCTGGGATGGCCTTGAATTTGCTCTGCTGGCATCTTGTGCTCCATCAGACTAATCCCAGATTGTTTACCAGGTGAGCCAAGGTCCAGGAGAGCAAAGGGAAGCACTCAAGTCCTGTGGAGGCATAGGGTTGGCACTGGCAGACCTTCCTGTCTCTGCATTCTCTGGCCTGTAGCAAACCACAAGGATAACCCAGATTCAAAGGGGATGGGGAGAGCTTCAGAACCCCAAGTGAAGGGTATGCATGCAGGAAGAGATGAAGAATTTGGGCCATTTTTGGATGAATTTACCATACCCAATTGTGCATAAAAGTTCCAGGTGCAAGGAAAATTTATTGCTGAGTGGTTCATGATCAGCCAGTCACAGTCAGATCAGACCTTTGTGAGAGGACTCAGTACCCTTTGTCAGTCCTTCCTGAACCAAATCTGCAGACTGGCCGCCCTCTGACACAGGCAGAGCTTGTCTTCAGTAGCCTGCTCTCCTGTCTTTGAGCCATCCTTTAGTTATTTTCCACTTTTCACATCTGCTTTTCAGCAGTGTTTTGGAAAGAAGCTTACAAATTATTTCCCACTGGGGTAAAAATAATGCATTGAGGACTACTATGGCTTTTCATGGAGTGAACTAAAAGAAATGGAGTGCAGGTGTGGAGTCTTAGGCATTGGACAATAAGTTGGTGCTGGGCAGGAAGTGTCCTTGTCTTGGAATGGCCTTACTGTGCAAGCATAGGGCTCTGTTGTCAGAGATCTAGATTCTGATGGAGCTAAATTGCTCAGTAGATACTTGGGTTTTGGCAAGTTCTTTGACCTCTCTGAGCCGTTGTATCTTCACCAATGAAATAGGAAAAATAAAATGTACTTAATGTACTTCAGAACGTAATATGAAATTCAATGATGTGATATAATGGACTCTGCTCTGCCTGACAAAAAGTAGATTCACAGCCAAGTTAATTCCTCCATCACCGCATCCCATGTGTCTCTCTATCTGTGGCTCGATAAGAAATGCTGAGAATCACTGCCAAGGTTGGAGAGAGCAGCAAATCTATATTGGGTATCTCCCTATTGGCACGACTGTGTTTATTCATCATTGAGGATATGAATATGTCTATGGCATGGCCCTTGTCAGTGAGGAATTTATAATTTGGTCATACTTAGGAGTGAGATTGAGAACTTTGAGCTCTGGCTAAGGAGTTCAATGTCCCATGTCTGTTCACTGACTTTTCCATGACATTCAGGAAGAACGTGATTGTAGAGGACAAAATGCCCCGCACTGAGAACTGGCCAAGCCAGTTCATGGGTTTGGCAATGGCCATAGAAATGGGAGAGGAGATTTGCTGGAGAAACATGAGTTAATAGGGTGAAGCTCCTGACAAGGTGCCTAGTATACAGTAGGCCCTCAAAATGCTAGCTCTCTTCCTCTTTCCAATAGTGGCTTGGTTGAGACTCAGGAGTATACACTTTAGTCCCAATATAACTAATTACAAATTTAAAAGTGCCCAATCACTCAAATAACGGAATTGTGAGTTCTTTGAGGGCAAAAACTTCCATTCCCCTTCTATGTGTCTTTGAAGTCTGCTATATACATATACGTTTTTCCCCCCCAAAAAGTATATACACTTTAATAGCTCATAGCTGTAGATTATATTACATTTTGAAATTGAAATGTATTCTGCCTGTATAATTATTCAAAGTATGTCTATTTAAAGTGTATTATTCTAATGGGTAGCATGAAAAAGTCTTTTTCTAGTGATAGAACAATTCTGTATCTTGATGGTGGTGGTTGTTATACAATGTGTACATGTAAGAAAACTGCACAGAAGCACATATATATATGTACAAAGACACACATACAAATTAAAACATGCAAAAATGGGCACAACCTGAATAAATCAATAGATTGTACTAATGTCAGTGTCCTGGCTTGGGTATTGTACCATAGTTATGCAAGATGCCACCATTGGCAGAGCTGGGTGAAGGGTACACCAGACTTCTCTGAACTATTTTTGAAACTGCCTGTGAGTCTATAATGAATTCAAAATGGAAGTTGTTTTTTAAAGTTAGTGTTATCTATGTGCTCTTATAGAAACTGTTGTTACCTCTTCAGTATAACTTAATCTACTGTTTGAATATTTTTCCCTCTTGAGGACAGGAACCCAGTCTTGTTTACTATTATGTCTAGCCTGGCATTCAGCAAATAAAAGGTGTCCATCCAAAATGTACACACACTTTAACAGCTGATAGCTCTATTTTGAAAATTAAATTCGTTTTAGTAAACACTGCCTTTATAATTATTCAAAGCGTGTGTATACATTTTTGGGGGACACCCTATATTATCAAATTATTGAGTGAGCACTTGAGTAAATGGATGACTCTCCCTTTATGAAGAATCTAAGCCTTGGCTTAATTAGGCCAATTAACTAAAATTAGTCAAGGCCACACAGTTAGTGGTGGTTTGGGGGCTTCCTGGCTCTACCACGCTACACTGTCCAGGAAAAGACAATGTTAGGAAGGCAGGTCAGTGACACAAGGTCTAATGACTATGTATTAGACTGGAATGAGTGCCCATCCTCACTATTCTTCATAGGACAACATTTATCTGAGATTAAAGTGAAGTGAATAATGCCTTACATGGTAGGCTTTTGGACTCTTCCCCCAGAATGCACTGGGTATACCTGTATAGCAGGACGAGCTGACAGATGTGGGGTGCCCCAAAGAAGAAAAGCTCATTCTGAGACTCCATCACCTGCTACTGCTCATGCCAGATCATTTTAACATCACTCCCCATTTTGCTTTGCATCCACAAAACACTTCACAGCCATTAACTAATTCCTCTTCCTTGATCATAGTCAATAGCTGTCCAGTGCATTGCCTTTAAAGAAACATCCAGAACAGAACAGCAAAACCCCTAAGTTGGCCAGGCAAGCACATGACATCATTAAATGGCAGACAGCACTTTCCATTTTTCTCTCACCAGAATGATGTTGCTTTGGAGAGCAAAGCCCTGATAGGACAGGAGATGCCATAGGAAGCAGAGAAAGGTGACACATGGTCATCCTGCTGCCAGCCTAACCCCCTCCTTTTCCTCCTGGTGTGTGTGTCTTACCAAAACACACAAGGCCATCGGTTCCCTGGTCTTTGCCTCCAGCACCAGGTTTTTCCTGTACAGTTCCCAGGTGTTTTCCTGGTCACATTGGTCTTTTCTGACTTCCCACATTTCACCTTGACCCTTCCCACATCTGAGCCCTTTTCCCCGAGACAATCTACTTCCTTTCCATCCCTCTTTATAACCTTCCCAACTTCACATCCCCTGCTAGAACAGGAAGTTTTCAGGAAAGATTTTTCTGACCCATCCTGTGCTAGATTAGCATGTACTATTTTACACTCTCAGAGTACTTGATATTCTTGGTATTCATTATCATATTGTATTTAAACAAAATTAATGACATAATTAGCTGTTCATCATCTGCCTTCTCCTCTTTACTATAAGCTCCATGAAATTCTGTGACACTAGTACAAACAGTAAGTATTTGTTGAGAAAATGAATCAGTGAATGAATGAACCAATGAATTAATATCATGGATTAAGAAAGGGAGGGAGGAGGTGTGTGATGACGTCCAGAGTAACATTTCACACATCCCTTTAAGCTGCTGAGTCTGCTACCTATAGAGAAGTTAAAATGCCTCCACAGTAAATAGATAAATAAACACGGTACATCCAGATGATGGAATATTACTCTGTACTAAAAAGAAATGAGCTATTAAGTCTTGAAATGACATAGAGGAAACTAAAGTGTATATTAGCACGTGAAAGAAGCCAGTCTGAAAAGGCTACATACTGATTGAACAATAAAAAGATCAGTGGTTGCCAAAGGCTGGAGGAGGGGAAGGGGTGAATAGGCAGGTCGCAGGGGGTTTTTAGGACAGTGAAACTCCTCCGTGATATCCTAATGATGGATACATGCCATTATATATTTGTCCAGACCCACAGAGTACACAACACCAGGAGTGAATGGTAAACTATGGACTTTGGGTGATTTTGATGTGTTGATATAACAAATGTACCATTCTGGTGGGATTTGTTGGGATAATGGGGAGGCTATACACATATGGGAGTGGGGGTATATTGGAAATCTCTGTACCTTCCCCTCAATTTTGCTGTGAATCTAGAACTTCTTTAAAAAAAAATAAAGTCTTAATTAAAAAAAAAAAGCCAAATGGTGGTTACCCCAGAGGCTGGGGTGGGGGAGTGGAGAGTGCTGTTAATGGCTAGGGGCCTTTTTGGGGGATGCTGAAAAGGTTCTGGAAATAGAGGTGATTGTTGCACAACATTGTGAATATACCAAATGCCATGGAATCATGCATTTAAAAATGGTTACTTTTATGTTATGTGAATTTTACCTCAATAAATAATTGTAATAAATGCGGCCCCAGAATCTTTTTTCTAGTAAAAATGGCCCATGAAACAGTAGTTGCTTCATGATATTGTATATATGGAAAAGGAGTTAACCTAACACATTTTTTTTTAAAATCTCTATTGTTGAGATTATTACAGATATTCCTCTTTTTTCCCCCTTTGCCCCCCTCCACCCGGTTCCCACCTGCCCCAGGCCTTCGCCACCCTATTGTCTGTGTCCATAGGTAATGCATATATGCATAAAAGATCTTTGTTAAATCTCTTCCCACCCCACCCCCCTTCCCTCTGAGAATCGTCAGTCTGTTCCATTTCCATGCCTCTGATTCTATTTTATTCACCAGCTTATTCTTTTTTTTTTAATTTTTTAAATAAATCTTTATTGTTCAGATTATTACAGGTGTTCCTCTTTTTTTCCCCCATAGCTCCCCTCCACCTGATTCCCCACCCCACCCCACCCATGCCCTTACCCCCCGCCACTGTCTTCATCCATAGGTGTAAGATTTTTGTCCAATCTCTTCCCGCACCCCTCACACCCCCTTCCCCCTGAGAATTGTCAGTCCACTCCCTTTCTATGTCCCTGATTCTATTATATTCACCAGTCCACTCTGTTATTCAGATTTTTTATTCACTTGATTTTTAGATTCACTTGTTGGTAGGTATGTATTTGATGTCATCTTGTTGTTCATAATTTTTATCTTTACCTTTTTCTTCTTCTTCCTCTTCTTAAAGAATACCCTTCAGCATTTCATGTAATCCTGGTTTGGTGGTGATGAACTCCTTTAGCTTTTTCTTGTCTGTAAAGCTCTTTATCTGACCTTCAACTCTGAATGATAGCTTTGCTGGGTAGAGTAATCTTGGTTGTAGGTTCTTGCTGTTCATCACTTTGAATATTTCTTGCCACTCCCTTCTGGCCTGCATAGTTTCTGTTGAGAAATCAGCTGACAGTCATATGGGTGCTCCCTTGTAGGTAACTAACCGTTTTTCTCTTGCTGCTTTCAAGATTCTCTCTTTGTCTTTTGCCCTTGGCATTTTAATTATGATGTGTCTTGGTGTGGTCCTCTTTGGATTCCTCTTGTATGGGGTTCTGTGTGCTTCCTGAACTTGTAAGTCTATTTCTTTCACCAGGTAGGGAAAGTTTTCTGTCATTATTTCTTCTAATAGGTTTTCAATATTTTGCTCTCTCTCTTCTTCTGGCACCCCAAAAATTCAGATGTTGGTACGCTTAAAGTTGTCCCAGAGGCTCCTTACACTATCTTCATATTTTTGGATTCTTTTTTCTTTTTGTTTTTCTGGTTGGGTGTTTTTTGTTTCCTCATATTTTAGCTCTTTGGTTTGATTCTTGGGGTACGATGATCTACAGTTGAGTTTCTGTATATTCTTTATTTCAGACAGTGTATGCTTAATTTCTGACTGGTCCTTTTCCCTTTTTTTGGCATTCTCATTAAGATCCTTAAAGGTCTCACTAAGTTCCTCAGCGGTTTTTAGAAGATTCTTGAGTAACCTTATAAATGTGGTTCTGAACTCTATGTCATCCAGTAGTTTGCTTTCCTCCATTTCTTTCATTCGTGACATGTTTCTTTGTCTCCGCATTTTGCTGCTTCCTTGTGTTGATGGAGTGGCTTTGTGTGGTAGGTGACCTATAGGGGCCAGTAGCTCAGCCTCCCCAATCACCTGAGGTAGACACCTTTGGTACACCCCTTTGTGGGCTGAGTGCAAAGTCTTGGTGTAGTTAAGCCTTGATTGCTGTCGGTACACTGGGAGGAATTGACCTCCAGGCCAATTGGCTGTGAGGACCCGCTGTGTCTATAATGGAAGAACTGCTGCACTGGAGACACGCTTATGGTGCAGGACTTGTTTCAGTGGGGCTTTGGTGCTCACTGAGTCTGCCTCTTGAATGTGTCACTTATGGATCTGAGGAGTTGAAATCTGGTGTCTCACACTGACCGCTAGGTACACTGGCTTCTGGATCTCCAATGGGGTGCAGGTCAGCTACTGTCTGAGGCCACCCAGCAGGAGCTACAGCGAGAACTACAGTTTTCTCCTCTTTGCTTGGGGTTTGGAGGTTTTGGAGCTGTCTGACCCAGGCTGCAAGTTTGCTAGGTTAAGCTGCAATAGGGCAGGTCATTCATATGCTAAAGCTGCTGCTTGGAGCTTGGGTGGGTTTGTAGATTGTACAGGGTGGGGTCTCAGGGCGTCACTAGGCTAGGGCGTGGCAAACAGCGATGGCTGCCAGTAAGCCGGCTCTGCGTCTCTGACCGAGTCTCTGCGTCCAGCACCCCAGCGCAGTAAACAATTATTCCTGAGCGCAGCCCTGCAAGCAAGCCACCCTCACTTTCCGACCCCATAGCAGACAGTCCAGCTTCTCCCCATAGGAGTTTGGGTCCCCGGCGTCTCCCCAGAAACTGGAGTTCGGAGTAATCAGGAGCTTGTCTCCCTTCGGGATGAAAAAAGCAGCGCTCCCAGTCGCCCGTTCCCAGCCCGATTCGCGCGCCTCCGTACCTCAGCTTTTCAGCGCTTGTGCACCTCTCAATGCTGTTTGCTCTTTCCTTCTAGTTGTAGAACTTCCACTCAGCCAGCTTTCCCATGGTTCTGGGTAATAGACGTTTTGTCTTTTAGTTGTAGTTTTGAAATTGTTGTGCGAGGCAGCAGTTTAGGTGTTTACCTACGCCGCCATCTTGGATCTTCTCCCACCAGCTTATTCTGTTTATTAGATTTCTTATTCATTTATTTTGATTTTTAGATTCAATTGTTGATAGGTATGTATTTGTTGCCTTTTTGTTGTTCATATTTTTTATCTTTTTCTTTCTCTTCTTCCTCTTCTTAAAGAATACCCTTCAACATTTCATTTAATACTGGTTTGGTGGTGATGAACTTCTTTAGCTTTTTTTTTTTTTTTGTCTGACCTTCAATTCTAAATGATAGCTTTTCTGGGTAGAGAAATCCTGGTTGTAGGTCCTTGCTGTTCATCACGTTGAATATTTCTTGCCACTCTCTTTTGGTCTGCAAAGTTTCTGTTGAGAAATCAGCTGACTGTCATATGGGCATTCCCTTGTAGGTAACTAACTGCTTTTTTCTTGCAGCTTTTAAGAGTCTCTCTGTCTTCATCCCATGGCATTTTAATTATGATGTGTCTTGGTGTGGTCCTCTTTGGGTTCCTCTTGTTTGGGACTCTGTGCTTCCTGGACTTGTAAGTCTATTTCTTTCACCAGGTAGGGGAAGTTTTCTGTCATTATTTCTTCAACTAGGTTTTCAATATCTTGCTCTCTCTCTTCTTCTGGCACCCCCATAATGTGAATATTGGTACACTTGAAGTTGTCCCAGAGCTCCTTACACTATCTTCATATTTTCTTCTTCCCCTTCTTCTTCTTCTTCTTCCCCTTCTTCTTCTTCTTCTTCTTCTTCTTCTTCCCCTTCTTCTTCTTCTTCTTCTTCTTCTTCTTCTTCTTCTTCTTCTTCTTCTTCTTCTTAAAATATATTTTATTGATTTTTTACAGAGAGGAAGAAAGAGGGATAGAGAGTTAGAAACATTGATGTGAGAGAAACATCGATCAGCTGCCTCTGGCACACCTCCTATTGGGGATGTGCCTGCAACCAGGTACATGCCCTTGACCGGAATCGAACCCGGGACCCTTCAGTCCACAGGCCGACGCTCTATCCACTGAGCCAAACCGGTTAGGGCTCTTCTTATTATTATTATTAATTTTTTTTACTCTTCTGGTTGGGTGTTTTTTGCTTCCTTATATTTCAAATCATTAATTTGATTTCAGAATCCTCTCCTGTTGAATCCCTGTATATTATTCTTTATTTCAGTCAGTGTATGCTTAATTTCTGACTGATCCTTTTCTTTTTTTTTTTTCTTCTTTTTTTTTTTGGCATTCTCACTAAGATCCTTAAAAGCCTCACTGCGTCCCTTGGGAGTTTCTAGAAGATTCTTGAGTAACCTTATAACCGTGGTTTTGAACTCTATATCCAGTAGTTTGCTTTCTTTCATTTGTGACATGTTTCTTTGTCTCCACATTTTGGCTGCTTCCTTGTGTTTGTTTCTATGTATTGGGTAGAGCTGCTATGTCTCCTTGAGTTGGTAGAGTGGCCTTATGTAGTAGGTGTCCTATAGGGCCCAGTGGCTCAGCCTCCTCAGTCACCTGAGCTGGGAGCTCTAGGTGCACCCCTTTATGGCCTGTGAGCACAGTCTTGTTGTAGTTGAGACTTGATTGCTGTTAGTGTCACTGGGAGGAATTGACCTCCAGGCCAACTGGCTGTGAGGACCAGCTGTGACTACAGTGGGAGAGTTGCTATGCAGGAGACACCCCTAGGGAGCAGGACTTGCTTCAGTGGGGCTTTGGTGCTAGCTGAGTCTGCTCCTTGAGTGTGTTGCTTATGGATGTGTAGAGTTGTACTCTGGTATGATCTGACACTGACCACTGGGTACACTGGCTCTTGGGTCTTCAGGGAGGTACAAAGTCAGCCATTGCCTGGGGCCACCCAGCAGGAGTTCCAGAGAGAGATCTGCAGATTCCTTCTCTTTGTTTAGAAGTGCCTAGATGAGGCCCAGCTATGAAGCAAGGCAGGCCTTGCTTGGGCCTTTTATTGATAGGTTTGGGGCTCCCTGACCCAGCTGCAGCTTATTGAGAGATTTTAGTTTGAGCAAGGTCAGGCCATTCATATGCAAAAGCCACTGCAGGCAGTTTGGGTGGGGTTGTAAAATTGGATGAGGTGGGGTCTTAGGGACTCACCAGGGTGCAGCAAACAGAAATGAATGCCAGTCAGCCCTGCAACCAGGGAGGTTCCAGCACAGGAACAATGATCCCTCAAGCACCTCCACCTGGCCTTCCCCGATGCCAGACAAATGTGTCCCCCAGAGCCTCGCCCTGGTGCTGGAGCTCAGAGGAAGCAGGACCTTGTAAGTTCAGTTTGTGGTACGGGCCTTTTAAGAACAGCTGGGTCTCTAGCAGCCTCTGTGTCTCTAGGTCCAATTCACACTGGTTTTTATAGCCCGTAGTTCTTACTGCTCGTAGGGACTTTTCTTCCCAGCTCTGGGACCCTGGGCTGGGGGTCTGGTGTGGGGCTGGGACCCCTTGCTGCTCACTGGCGGCCTCCGCAGAGACGATCTCCCTCCCAATTAAAAAAGGGAGCCGGACCAGCCCATCTGCGCCTCCACACCTCCTACCAGTCTCAGTGAGCTTTCTTCTTTACTTCTCCAGTTGTAGGACTTCCATTCAGCCAGCTTTCTGGATGATGGTGGTTCTGTATTTTGTTGTAATTTTGATGTGGTTATAGGAGGTGGTGAGTACAGGTGTTTACCTCGACAAACCTACACTTGGTCCCACCGAACCTAACACTTTAAGGAAGAATTAAGGAAAGTAAAAATGGTGGCTAACATTATAAACACCTTCTCTGGTTTCTGAGCTCCGGGCCTAGTTCTCAAAAATGAGTTAAATAGATTGACTAATGTCTCTCTTAAAATTTCCTACTTAGTAAAATAGATAATCTTAGATGTGGGAATATAATCTTTTACCGTGAGTCTCATTAGAGTTGTTTTTATTTTGAATTAGAAAATATACAGTGTATCAGTTTTAATGATTCCTGAATTGGCACCTTTATAAAAAAGATTGCTTACTAAATCCCATGTACTGAGTTCTACACAAGGGTCCCCTGTGTCCCTGAAGACCTTTTCTTTCTTCTTTTAAAAAACTTTCTACACATTTATCATCCATCCCAAGTCTGGAACATCCAGTTTGGCTCCCACAGAGGATAATAATATTAACATATATGGATGTCTTAGCCAGCTCAGGCTGACAAACAAATGATTGGGTGGCTTAACAACAGACATTTATTTTCTCACAGTTTCAGGGGCTGGAAGTCCAAAATTGGAGTGCCAGCATGGCGGGGTTCTGGTAAGGACTCTCTTCCTGGCTTACTTCTTGCTATGACCTCATGTGGCCTTTCCTCAGTGCATGTATGTGGTGAGGGAGGAAGGAGGGAGGTATCTGTCTCTTCTTATAAGGCCTCCAGTACCATCAAATTAGGACTCCACTCTTATGACCCCAGTTAACCTGAATTACCTCCTAAAGCCACTATGTCCTAATATAGCAAAATTGTATTTGGGGCTTCAACCTATGGATTTGGGGGGATGGGGGGACCACAGTTCAGTCCATACATTGGATAAATATTTAGTTTCCCAATAAATTTTCATTACATTCTTTATGTGCTTTTACTTCATTATATAGTTCCAAAGCATTCGCATATGTTATCTCATTTGATTAATGATTGATGGTTATATATTTCCAGTTTCAAATCACTGAGAATTAAGAGATAAAAGTGACTGTGCCAGGTCAGATGGACAAGAAGTGGCAAAGCAGGGACTGGAACTCAGATTTCCTGATTCCTTAATCCAGAGCTCTGCCCACTGCAGCTCTGTTCTCTAATCGTATTTGATCATGGAATCATCTTTCTTCTAATGCCAATCGTTGTCCTTAATAATGCACTTAGGACAACCTGTGTTTAATTCCATAGCTGTGGAACTTGTGGGAAGAGGCAGAACTAGCGCTTCCCCAGGAAAGTGAACCCCTGAGAATCACTGATCACTCTGAGACCATGTTCTATCTTTATGAGAAACTGGCAGATCCTTCTTAGATCTCCTGCTGTGTATTAGGGATGACGTCATCAGTAGGGAGGGGTGATTTGTGGCACTGAGAAGACCCTTCTTTGTTCAAAATTATCTTCTTTTTACTTACCATGCTGCCAGACATTCCACCAGTTAGAAAGATCACCCTAACCCAGAATTTCATACACAGGGTCCCCTACTTGAATGTCTACTCGGCCCATAAAAAACCCTGTGTACTGTTCCTGAAATTCTGCCACCTCCCTTCATCACTCCCCTTGTCAATCAAGGCTCCTGATCAACCACCACATCTGCTCTTTAGAGATGAAGCCCATCATTTATTTTCACACTCATTCTCACCACTTCTCAGCACATCCAGTGAACGTTCTGAGCTACACGCCTTTGTTCAGGGCAGAAATTTCCCTGTGAAGAGCACCTGGTGGTTCCATTAGGGTCGAAGCCCCTCGCATATGGCTATCCCCCACTTCAGCATCTTTTGCCGCTCGCCCCTCCTCTGCCACAGGCACTGCTCATTGCTCAGGAAACTGTGTCTTTTATCATTTCAGTGGGGGCTGGTTGACTTGACTCACCAAATCCCACCTTACAGTCAGGAGGAGATCACAGTGGAGTGTGAAGACCCAAGCAACACTCATCTGATTACTAGCGATGTTAAATCTAGATTTCTCTGCAGGGAGGCATGAGGTTCTATAAATCGATTTCACCTATTCCCCAAAAAGTTATTGAGCACAGCTATGTCTCATGCACTTTGCCTTTCATGTGGGATTAAAAAGACTAATAAGACACAGTGTCTGTGCTCACAGAGCCTGGAGCCCAGTGGGAGATGCAGACAAGGAGAAAGCAATTCACTGAGCTGCATGCAGAACCTGCCTCTTCCTGTGCAGATGAGGTGGCTGGTGCATGCCAGATTTGCACCAGTAGCTGTTACGTCCATCTACCCAATGCATAATGGGCAACTGCTTTATGCTAGACAGTTCGTTAAACTATAAGAACTCAAAGACAAATAGAACAAGGGCCTCAACTTCCAGAAGCTCAGGGTCTTCCCCCCGACACCTCCCCAGCTTAGAGGAGTCTTGGTTACATGGCATAAGTAACCTATGAATCCGTGAATGCAAATGTTCTAATCTAGAAGCTTGAATTATGAGTGTGAAAGGAATACATTTAGTATAGTTTGCAGATCTTGCCCAAGGACGCAATATAGACACAGCATAATTGTCAAGGTCATGGGCTCTGCAGTCAGACTGTATGGGCACTAGGCTTGACTCTAACCTTCACGGTTGTATGATCTCAGGTATGTTATGTGACCTTTCTATGTCTCAATATCTTCGTCTGTAAAATGGAGATAATAATAACATTACTTCATAACATTGTTGTGAATATTAAATGGATTTAGATCAAGTGTTTAGAACGATGCCTGGCCTGAAATAAGTTCTCATTAAATGGTAGCTCTTGCTGTTAGCATCATAATTATGCTTGCACAAGTTTTCCCATTACCCAAAGGCTCTCCAGTGGAGCCGGGAGATGTCAGTCCCCAAAGTACTGTTAGAACCATATCCACTGGTATTCGCTGGTATTTTTTCCTTCCCCAGTGCCAAAGTCTTATGTAAAATGGGCTGTTAAATTCTGCACTGGTTTGAACTTTGGCTTTTGACAAAAGGATTAAGCTCTCTGGATTCTGGTTTGGTTTTCTCAGCATCTCCGATATCCTTAAACCTTTTAGTTAACCTTTATTGGCCTCGATTTCCTCAAAATGGAGACAAAACAGCTGACTTCCCTGTGAGGCCCAAGTACAGTGGACATGAAGGTGCATCCACCTGCATCAGGGTCCTGGTCCAGCCTCTGTTTCTTCTCACTAGAGAGGCGCAGGTGCAGGGCGACCTGGGTCTCAGTGTAGGTGACATTCTGGCCTCCGCATGTGGGTAGCAATGATGGGCTCCTTGCTTATTTGCCCAGTTTCAGTCCCTTGAATTGGAAACTTCCAAAAGGGACTGAAAACCTACTTTCAAATAAAAGTTATTCCTTTGTGCCCGGCTGGCGTGGCTCAGTGGTTGAACGTTGACCTATGAACTAGGAGGTCACGGTTCGATTCTTGTTTAGGGCACATGCCCGGGTTGCGGGCACGATCCCCAGTGTGGGGTGTGCAGGAGGCAGCTGATTGATAATTCTCTCTCATTATTGATGTTTCTACCTCTCCCTCTCCCTTCCTCTCTGAAATTAATAAAAATGTATTTTTTTAAAAATGTTATTTCTTTGTCAATAATTGACTATATCCTATGAATTAAATATTACCCAGATTACTGAATAGTTAAATGAAGCCTTATGACTATTACAAGCATAGAACCTGAGAGGAATCCGGGATTGGGCTGCCAGTCCCATCTTCCAAGGTCAGGGTCTTAGCTCGGTTCCTGTGCCCACTTGATCTTGAGTTGCTTTTCTTTTCTCTTGGTTCCACATGTGTGTTACAGGATACTTCTCACCTCCCTCTGGATTTACCCAATTCATAGGCTTTTTTCTAAGTGCTCAAAGATGGTCACTTTCCTTTGTCTGTGTTCTTTCCTCCTCTGTCACTGCCCTCCCTGAGCCTCCACCTCTCCAGACCCTGCACACCCCGTGCATGACCCTGTGTGACTCCGTTCTCCCTCCTGCTTTGGTTCCGCGGGCCTCCTCACTTTCCTCCCCTCTGCCTTGTGATACTGGGCTTGACCCCATGGCACAGTGCGTATTTTCCAACCTTCCCTGAGGTCCTGCTTGGTATGAAGGCGGTCTCTGTGGTGTCCATTTGTCCCCCAAGGTAAATACTTTACCTAGAGATGCCCATGAGAGTCCTTAAAATGACTCCCTGCAAAAGGTTAACAAGAATCAAAGGATCCAGTTAGGTTAGAGAGAGCCCTGGCCTGAAACCCTCCACACTTATAATCTGTTCTTATTCACTTCTTATGGATTATAAACACATTTTGGACACATCAAGGGGTATACGAGTATAATTGTTTATTTTTTTGTGAATTGAGTCAATTATTTTATAACAGAAGCACATTTTTAATGAGTTGAGTCCATTTTATTTTATTTTATCTAATTTTTTTTATCAATATACAAAAATGGCACATATTTAATGTATATACTTTGATGCGTTTGGACATAGTCATATACACATGAGAATCATATATATTTTTTTGAAGAGGGAGAAGCAGAGAAGTCAAGAAAATATTTGAAAGGAAAAATGCAAGCATCCTTCATTTGACTCGTGGCTCAGAAATAGAATTTCTTAGCTTTGCAGAAAGTATCCAGTGTCCTGACTTCCCATCCTTTCAAATAGGAAAAAAATACGCATTTTCCATATTGACCTGAGCCCTAATAAAAGAGAATCACTGATCGTAATAATGGCTAACAGTGTGCTGAGCACTTATTGTGTACCTGATGTTGTCACTGGGCTCACCTTCTTATGGAAGTTTATTTATTTATTTTTCTTGAGAGACTGGTGTTGCTCCAGCTGTGATTGCTAATCCTCTTGGAGGCCTTGGCTAGACGGCAAGGTTTATGGGTGCTGCCTGTGCAGAAACCCAGTGGCGTGCCAGCAGCGGGCACAACCCATCTGTGTGGCTTTGCTTGTGCAAAGCTTGGGATGGAGCAGGTTGGCTGGCTTATATTAGTCTTGTTTTGTCATTTCCTTGGGGTACAGTGTCCTCCCACACGATGCTGTGATACGGGAAGCATGACCGAAGTCCCCAATGTTGTGGCTGTCAAACGCACTCTCCCCAAGAAATTAAATCAGGAGGAAGTGACTCTGTGGTTGGGAGAGACTTCGCTTGGTGGGCCCTGGGACAGACACTCATCCAGAGGCAGCTGCAGGCAGCTATTTTTGGATTTCATACTTTAAATGCAACTCCAGTCTGCCAGGCACTCTCTGAATGTGACTGACACACCGACTGTTGACAATACAAGGTGAATCCTGCAGGCCCCTTAGGCATGATGCCCTTTGCCTCCAGACAACACTCGGGGTGAGAATGGAATGTGGGATTTTGTTCCAGATGCACATCGGCCTGGGCATTTTTTTAGAAACCCTCTTGAGAATTCTCCAGGCTTCTCTTGATTGACAGCCACTGCCGAAGCGCTGTCATCCAAACATGTAAATCCTTCAGCAGCTGGCACTCGCCTTGCTTACAAAAGGGGTTTGAGATCTTAAGTGTGATGGCTCTTCACAGCTGTTGGTTCCTTGTGCCCTAGCAATTCTTTGTAGGTTTGGGTTCTTCTTTGACCAATGGATACTCTGACATGAGAAGGACACCAATTAGAAGTCACATTCCTGAAGTCATGGTAACAAAGGCTGGCCTGAGAGATGAGTTTTTCCTGTTTTGGCAAATTCCAGTACCCTGGCCAATCTAGAAATTTCCAACATTGCATTCCTTAGAACATGTGTTTTGCAGAATATTAATAGGTGCGAAGGAGGAGGAAAATTAGGAGGAGAAGGAGGAGGAGGAGGAGGAGGAGGAGGAGGAGGAGGAGGAGGAGGAGGAACAGGAACTCTGTAGTCAAATAAGTGTAGTCAAACTCTCTTTCTGCTCACAGTGTTTCACGCTTGGAGATTTTTTTTAGATTAAATATATTTTTATTGATTTCAGAGAAGAAGGTGGAGGGAGAGAGGGATAGAAACATCAATGATGAGAGAGAATCATTGATTGTCTGCCTCCTGCACGCCCCTACTGGGGATCGAGCCAACAACCCAGGCATGTTCCCTGACCAGGAATTGAGCCATGACCTCCTGGTTCAATAATAAAATTTCTGAGAAGTTCTACAGCCAAGGTGCTTGTATAACTTCAGCCATATCACCCCAAGTAATTGATTGTGGAATATTTTCCAGTGACATCTATCTGTATCCTTTAACACCTATTAACACTGTATATGATGCATTTTGGAAAATACTCACATGGGGAAAAGGCTCTCATTCCCTGAAACATGGCTTCCCAAAGATGACTCAGCAGCTCTGACTGTGGGAAATACAGGCCAGGGGCCTTATGAGCAAGTGAGGGAATGGTTGGTGGTTTAGAGGCCGTGTGCTTACTCTGCACGGCTCAGCTCAGGTCCTTCCTGCCTGGGGTGTCTTCTCTGGTGACCCCATTCCAGAGTCGCTTCTGTTTTCTGCTTTTACCACTCACCAGCTAGTGGGCTCCACTACACTGAATCCTGTAATCACGACAGGCAAGCATTTGAAGCCACTTTGAAAAACAGCAAATCTAACCTTAAGGTTGAAATGCTAAAGAACCAGAGTAGATAATTTGTTATTTTTTTTTACATGTCTAGATCACTTCACGACATTTTTGTCTATGTGTAGGATTACTAGGGAAAGGGGTGTAAATTTTGTGAAGACTTATGTTACTTGTGACCTAAATGATCTTTCAGAAGAGGATTACCCATTTACATTTCCACTGGATATGATTTTAGAGAGGAAGGAAGAGGGAGGATAGAAACATCAATAAGGAGAGAGAATCTTAGGCTCATCTCAACCTGTGGTTGAGAACCGCTGCTGTAGAGCCTAAGACCATCGGAAAACACAGATATTTACATTATGACTCATTAACAGTAGCAAAATTACAGTTATGAAGTAGCAACGAAAATAATTTTATGGTTGGGGGTCACCACAACATGAGGAACTGTATTAAAGGGTCGCGGTATTAGAAAGGTTGAGAACCACTGCCCTAGAGGCTGCCACCTCCCAGCCCTCAGTAACTCTGGGGCTTTCAGCCCTGTGGGGCGGCTTGGCGATGGCAGGCTGTCATCAGCTGTCTTGGGAACAGCCCAGTGCAGCATCCAAGAGCTTCTGGAACTTCCAGAATGTATTTTCCTGGCCAATTCCTGCCTACACACTTTACTGGGTGTACACATGGCAGCTTGACAATTGCTTGATATTTATAAGTGTGATCACCTCACCTTGCAAATCCAGAAGGCTGTTACTGAGGAAGGACACCAAGCAGCCAGCTCTGTCTGATCCTGTTACTGAGGTGGGCAGCCTGGTTCTCACAGTCCTGCAAGTCCTGCTCACAAAACAAGGACTGGGAAAAGGAGGGAACAGCCTCTGGTCACAGTCATGCAAGTCCTGCTCATAAAGCAGGACTGGGAAAAGGATGATTTACACTCTGGTACCCTGCAGATGTCGGCGTTCCCCAGACCTGTATTGTCAACATGAAGAAAATTAATAATAGTAAGGTTTAGTGAGGCCATACTACATCTCAGTCCCCGTGCTTACAGCTCTATATGCATTATCCAGCAGCCTGAAGGATCCCGTGAAAATGTAAGATTATGTGATTCCCCTTTGAAACTCTTCAGTAGCTTCCCATATAAAAGCCGAAGATCCTGAACTTCAAGTGCCCTACATGCCCTCCCCCCCCCACCTGCCCTCCCATCCATCCCACTGCAACCTACATGAATTCATCTATTCCTCTACCCCAGCCACACTGGACCTCCTGGCTTTTCCTCAGACATCCAGGCACACTTCTGCCTTTGGACCTTCACTTTTGCACACCCCTCCCTGAATGTTTGACCACCAGTATCTCTAGTTACATACCCATTTCTGGTCTCTACTCAAAAGTCAACTTCCCAGTGAGGACTTCTTTGGACAATCTACCAACCTGACTTCAGACCTTCTTTTCCCGATTTATTTTTTGTTCATAGCACTCAGCGTGCTCTATATGCATAATCTAGCTGGTATACTGTCCATTCTCCTGTTAGAATGTAAACCCTCTGAGGGATGGAGTTCATTTTCTTTTTTGGTCACAGCTGTATTAACAGCACTTGGAAGAGTGTCTGCAGATAGTAGGTGCTCAATAAATATTTGTGCATAAATGAATAAACTCAAGTAACTCTCACATCAGCCCTAGGAGGAAGGAGCCACTGTTTTCTTCATTTTTGAGGTGCAGCAATTTAAACGTGGAGAGGTTAAGTCATCGGCCCAGGAAGCAGTGACACTGGGGTTTGAGGCCCTGCTCTTAGCCACTGCTCTCTGTCTCTGAGAGAGCTGTGTGGAATCCTCCGTGTGCTCCTAATGAGGTTTAGCTTCCACAATCAAGCATCCAAGACTACTCAGGCTGGCCCCAACGCCTTTCCAAAGATAGCACCCGCCCTCAGCTGTCAACCCTGAGCTCCAGCCAAACAGACCATGATGTTGCCACTTCTGAGATTTTGCTTACACTGCTTCCTTCCTCCTCAACCTGTTTAAACCCTTTCTCTGCTTCTCAGATCAAGGGAAACGCCTCATATGTGCATGAAGCCCTCTGATGACCAGACTTCTATTGTTCCTGGTAGCTGCACATAGGATCATCTCTGTTCCCCAGTTCTTAGGGTGGAGGCCACTTCTGTTTGACCTTTGTATTTTCCACATGCCTCCAGGACACTCTGCTTTAAACATCTAACAAATACACAGATACCTCCTGACACAATGGAGGGACGTGTTTCAGAGTGGGGAAAATGTCCTAACACGGACATCCCAATGATCCACGGAAATAGAGTTTGATGTTGAACATGAAGCACCATTTAGAAAAAGAGGATTAAAAACCACCAATCCACTCAGTCAGCACAATTTAGAAAATCAATCAAACTCGGTGTTTGGTTGACATTTGTCGACAAAAAAGTAGATTGAATTTCCTCTGCTTTCTATGGTGTTTTTGTTTTTTGTTTTTTTGTTTTGTTTTGTTTTGTTTTTTGTTTTTTTTTTTGCTGTTATATAAAATGCCCTAAGCTACTCTATAGACATTAATCTCTTCTTTCAGAAATATGTAACCGCTTAATAGTTTGGGGTGGGGAATGAGGAACAGGAGAAGGAGGACATACTGAAAACAGATACAGAAGAAGGAATTGGGAGGCTCCTCTCTGGTGGCTTCCTTTGTAATTTTGGTCAAGCGACTCATTGAGGAAGATTTGTGATCTCAGTGACCAAATGAGGACACTACCATCCACACCCAAATGACACGGGCATCTTTTTAAAATAAAAGAGAATTTAAAGATAAAGTAAATAATGACCTATGTCACATTTTTGACAATACTAAGTTTTTAGTATCAAAAAATACTGTTAAGAATTCAAATTTCATTTCCCCCCCTCGGCAGCATTTCTTGGCATATCTAATCAAACAATTAATGAGTTTAGTGACCTATCACTTTAATTCCACCTACTTGCTCCCAAATTCTTCCCACTTCTCCTCCAGTGCCTCCTTGTCCCTGCCTTCCCATCTTTAGCCTGTTGCCTCCTTACTTCTCCCTTAAAGCCCAAATCACCATCTGGTGGGGCTGGAGGATAAGGATGGGGGTGCTGGTTGATCTGAAATGTGGGGAGCACGTTAGATTGAGGCTACAGAGCAGCCCACCAAGATCCTGCCTAGACGAAATGTAAAAGGAACAATAAGAACATTTTTATTTTTTGGTGGTGGTTGTTTTCCTGCAAGACATCTCCGAGCCATTAGCATGCAATGCCAGGCATGGTGATTCTTGGCGGGGAGAGCATAGCATGTACTCTTTTCCAAAGTTATTTGACCATAGGGTCCCCATACCCCTTTTCTTCAAGGGTATCTGTTTATCTTTCTATAGAACATTTTGGAGACTACCCGTGAGAAGTATTGTGGATGATTTCTGTGTGAGAGACAAGAGCATGAAACATGACTCTTGGCTGGGGCGAATCCATGCATGAAAACTCAAAGGCAAGATTCTTCGGAGGCTGATTTGGAAGGGGTCCTGGCTTTCCTTAGGATGCGAGGGACAAGACAGGACATCAGGTTCATTTCGTTAATTGAAATATAATTTACACGGAGTTACTTACAATAAGCATGGAGACAAATTTGATCCCGAGAAACATTTGCACTGTTTTTACATTTTCAGGATGGAAGCAAACCTAATTCTCATCTTTCTTGCAGACATTGTTTAACTGCCACTCACTTTCCTTTGAAATGCCATGTGATGACAGTTCTAGAATATGCAACTTCACTTAGGTACTTTGCTATTAAGACAGATACCATCTGGGCATCATTTTTGTGCATCTCCAGTGGCAAGTTCTGAGTGGCTGTCGGTAGAGTCGTGACAACACAGTATAAAAGGACGATGAGCTCTGATCTGCAGCCCCTTCCTTCCTAAACCAGTGATTTCACACCTTTCAATTCCCTGTAAGTAATTGAACTAACTGCTTACACGGTCCTTTTGAAAAGAGGTTCATCTATTGGCTTAATGCTTAGGATGCATTCTTTACAAATTCAGCCCCGAGGACCCAATCAGACGGTGAAATATGTCTGGCTGGGCCACTGCAGGAATTGATTAAAGGAGGCTCTTGCTAGCTTCTTGGTACTCTGTTGAGCAGGAATTAAAATGCAAACTAGATGTTGTTCTTAGCTTTAGTGATTGCAACTGAGAGGTGTCCTCCCACTTACGTGGAAGTGACTGAGGCCAGTTCAGAAGTTCTTTAAAAAGGCGTTATTTTGAAACAGACGTACGTGCTGCTCCCAAATATGTCAGCTCTGCAGGACTTGGAATGAAAATGTCGTGACGCAAAGACTCTCTGGCCAGGTGAAGTCAGCAGGGCTATTCTGGGTCCTTCTTTCTCTGTAAGAATTGGGAGTCGGTTTGGGTTACCTAGAAAGTGTCCTGGGCACCGGGACTCTGATGGAAATTGTAGGGGGAGAGGAGCTCTCCCTCTTCTTGTGGCGCCTATTAAGACCAGAGAAAGGTGGGGCATCACAACTCCATCTGAAGCAGGCCTCAGAAGACCTGCACCAGTCTCTTCTCCATCCTGTCTTATCTCTCCTCTGCTCTGCTTTTCAGTTTTGTCTAGTCCACGGTGTTGAGTGGACCCAAGCACAGAGTGTAAAAGTCAGGACTCTGTGAGTCACAGGTTACAGAAACCCTACTCAAACCAATTTAAAAGACCAGTAATAACAACACAAAGAAGGAGAGAAAGGGACTGTTTTTATTGTCCTTAATAACTAAGAAGTATCCTTCAGGCACAGCTGTATCCAGGTGCTAAAATGTCTTCAGGAACCTATCACTTTGCTCTTGGCTCTTTTGGCTTCATTCTTAAGCAGGTCCTCCTTTTGTGCGAGTAAAAATGGCTACAGGTAGCTCAGGGCTGATAGTTAGCAAACCCGATAGAAAGGGAGTGTTTCTTCTTATGTCCTACAATTCATTTGCCATTTCTCAACCAAGAGGTAGGAGACACACAGTGGGCAAGACAAGGTGAAGCCTCTGCCTTTCCCGGTTGGCACCTCACTGGAGTAAATACACGGTGTGTGTATCATTGAATCAATTGCTTTGTGCAGGGGGTTGGGGAAAGCTATATAGCCAGCCTGAGCCCGGATGGCCCCCACTGCCATCCAGCAAAGCGGAGACATTGGAGGAGAGCTCTCCCTTGCCCCCAATATCCCACTCTCTCAGTGGCACTTTTTTATTTCTCTCTTCATCATAAAGGTTTATTGGGGCAACCTAGCTGTCTTCTCCAGTTTAGCCAATAACGATAATAATAATGATTATAAGTGTTTGTCGCATGGCTTTGCATACATTAACACATGTAATCCTTACCGCACCCCATCGGTTACATATGCTTTATGATGTCCATCTTCAGGATGAATGAACTGAAGTACAGAGAGGTGGGTAATATTGCCATAGGGCCCAGGCTGTAGAGAACTATGTATCTGGGACTTACTGAAGAGAACCTGCTGTTGATTACTTCTTTCCTGCCATCTGATTCCTTTCCCATAGCATGGGGAGAAGGTGACTTGGAGAGTTTAAGGGAAAAAGAGGGCCATCCCTTCTAAATAGCAAGCCCAGAAGGTGTCTTTTACTTTCTGTAATAGGTATATTTCTGAAGCATTTTTATTAATAAATCAATTCCTCTTTCCCTTTGTAGTCTTTAATAAAATACCCAATGAATATCATAGGCTCCTTCACTGTAACCGAATTTTATTGGACGGATAATGACTTAAAAGAATTGGACACTGCTTGGGGGTTGGTGGTTTCTTTTTCGATGGTGGTTTTTACTCCAGTGGGTGCTTGTTACAAAATGGGTTCTCACCTGTTAAGTCATCTAGCTCAGTGGTCGGCAAACTGCGGCTCGCGAGCCGCATGAGGCTTGTGAGCCGCGGTTTGCCGCTCTATTGACTAATGAGTTTGTCAACCACTGATCTAGCTCATCCTAATTGATATTATGATTCCATCTTTTATCACTACTGTGCTTATGCTCTTATAGAATTGTCTGCCCTTTAATTTAGTCGACGTGAATAATAATATTGATTTGCACCATTATTTTTTGTTGATTTTTAATCAGCTAGGAAACATACCAGTTTTTCCCTAGCTTATCTGTGAAGGTCACATATGTTCCTGTGATGCTTTTATTAGAATGAATTGAACTGAAGACTAATAAACGTATGGTCTGGCCAACTAGATTCTGTGGATCCAGGTGACAACATTATCTTGAAGTGGCCAGATACTGAGCCTTTCCACTAGTTAACAATAGGAAAATGAGAAGAAGTAATTGTTAGGTACCCACTGGCTTTGACCTACTCTTTGAAATACGGATTCTAACAACTGATTTTCATATGTTAGTGATACAATGGACTATTTAGATGTGCAATAAGCCAGTTGCCAAATGTAAGATACTAACCCAAGTGAGTAATTGTCATGGAATAGCTACAGAAGGCTCTTACAAGAGCCAGATAAAAGGTTTTCAGGAAGAACTTATATTTGTCAATTGATTAGAAAAATGGAGTGTATGTCCTCTCTTCCTTTAAAAGAGTTGTTATTCCTCAGAGCGTTGAGAAGAGAACACAACATGCCCTTGACCATCAGGTCATCAGTTTCAGAGGCTGTCGTTTTCTGCGTAGAGTTCAAGATTTGTTATGTTTGACCATCATTTGTAGCTTACTTCTGAGTAGAATAGATTTTCAAATCACAAACCACCAGGCAAGCATCAAACCGAATGTGAAAATCAATGACCCATTGTCGTTACAAGCATGTAGATGGCCACGCTGTGGTGAGTGGGGCATTGCAGAGAAGGACATGCTCGAAGAACAGACAAGGGCAGCTTTATCTACCCACTTCTCTCTGCCTTCTGCTCTGACCACCCTGATCGGCCATTAAAATGCGTCTGTGAATTTAAGTCAAGTAATAATCTGTGACTAATCTATACGCAGCTCCTAAGCCATTTCCTCCATTTCCCTTTAGCAGAGGCTTCTGCATTCAGACTTCCTCTGCTTTGCAGAGACCCCTCCTGCCACCCTCATTTGCATAGAGCATGCCTTATATACTCGTCCCTCCAACAGCTTCCTGTGACCCCCAAGCTATGTTGGCAAGAAAACTGAACACTATTCTTTAAGTTCTTCCTGTGACTGCACAATAGGAAAATACAAATTTCTTTTTTTATTATTACTAGAGGCCCGGTGCATAAAATTCATGCACAGGGTTGTGGGGGGGGGGGGGGGGCTCAGCCAAGCCTGCGTCCTTTCACAGTCCAGGAGCCCTCAGGGGATGTCTGATTACATTTTTAAAAAATCACCCTGAACTTAATTTTCTTACTAATTCCTCCTTTTAAACTCCCCTCACTCTCACATCCTGTTTCTTCTATTTAACTATTTTCCTGGCCTCACCCCATTTTAGCATCCTTCTCTTTCCTGCTTTCTTTCCCACCCTCCCTTTGAACCTCCCATGGCCCCTCTCCCTCCCTCCCTCTTCCCTTCTCTCCCTTCATTCCCCATGTCTGTCTCCTTCTTACTCTTCCCCCCTCCCCCCCATTTGCCTTTCCCTTGTGAGCCTGACCCCTGCCTCCCTCCCTCCTTCCCTATTATTACCCATCCCACACCTCCCGCTATGTTCACTGGTTTCTCTTTTCTCTCTGGGACCTGCTTCCAGCCTCACCTGAGTGCACTTTGATATTAACGCTTCCATTGGGGGGGGGGGGGGCGGCGTTAACCCCAAGCCCAGGACCCATCCCTGGCCAGGCTTTGCCGCCTCCCCCTTCCCCGGCCTCCCCGCTGCCATCCTCCTCCCATTCCTTGCCCGGGACGCCCCAACTTCTAGTCAACAAAGAACACTTAACGCGCCACCAAACTAACCCTGGCCAGTGTCTTTGGAGTCCAGCCCTCAGGGACAAAAGAGGTACCCTCCTTAGTGTCCAACTCCGCCTGAGCTAAGCTGTGCCTCCCCTCCCAGCATGGAGCGCCTGGTCCAGCGAGGGTGGCCGAGGCCCACATGGTCCAGGTGCTGCTGCTGCAAAGCAGGAGCGCACCGCCCGGAAGGCCTCAGACCTTCACCCCTCTGTCCCAGGACCCGCAGGCGCCTCCCTGCCAATGGCCCGCGTCAGGGGCCACCGCCCTCCTCCTGCTCTGGGTGAGGCTCCCCGCTCCATGCCACCTGCGCCCCACCCCTTGCTGGGTGCACCTGCTCTGCCCCCTGCCCCACAGTCACCACCCGCTCCTACATGCAGCCCCATGTTTCCTTCCCTTTTCCATTCCTGCATCTTTTTCTTGTTCCCTTTCTATATTTCTGTTTCTCCTCTCGGCCTGTCTGCATGCAGGCCTGCCATCCTCTCCCTCTCCTTTCTTATCCCCTCCTATCGTATCCTATCCTACCTACCCCAAGCCTCGCAGCTGCCTGAGCAGTGGGCGGGGATGCAGCCTGCTGATCGGTCGTTACGTGATGGTGTCCCAACCAATTTGCATATTATCCTATTATTAGATAGATTATTAATAACAACAGCTAATGTCTCTGTGAATACTTTCAATCTGCAGGCACTGTTGTAGCATTTTGAAACCTTGTCTCACAAGATTCTTAGGAGGTATTGGTGAAGTAAACATCATTACTTCCATTTTACAGGTAAGGGCAGTGCTTCTGACAAATTAGTAACTTGTCCAAAGTGATTTAAGACTCACAGCCACAGCACAGAAATGAAATTAGAAACTCACAGTTTTCACCCAGAGTTCAATGTCCCTCTCAGATGAAAGTTAGAAAGTCCCTCTTGATGAGGTCTCTTTTCATTTGTTATATTTTAAAAATATATTTGTATTGATTTCAGAGAGGAAGGAAGAGGGAGAGATAGAAATATCAATGATGAGAGAGAATCATTGATTGGCTGCCTCCTGCACACCTCCTACTGGGTATCAAGCCCACAACCTGGGCATGTGCCCTTGACCAGAATCGAACCTGGGACCCCTTCAGTCCACAGGCCGACACTCTATCCACTGAGCCAAACCAGCTAGGGTTATTATTTTTTTATTTATGTATTTTAATTTATATTTATTGTTGAAGTACTACAGATGCCCTCTTTTTTTTCCCATCCTCCCTGCTCCTGCCCCCTCCTAGGCCTTCACTGCACTACTGCCTGTGCACAGGGGTTATGCATATATGAATATAAGTTCTTTTATCAATAGCTTCTCCCCGGCCCTCTTCCCTCTGAGAATCCCCAGTCTGTTGCATGCTTCCTTGTCTCTGCATCTATTTTGTTTTTCAGTTTATTTTGTTCATTCAATTCCACATCTTATTTGTCTTTTAATGATTTTAAATTTTAGAATAGTTTTAGATTTAAGGAAAAGTTGCCAAGACAGTGCAGAGAGTTCTCATATACCCTGCACCCAGTTTCCCCCCTTAACATCTTACATGAGTCTGATACCTTTATCACAGCTAAGGAAGCACTGCTGCTGCGACATTTTTCACTAAGTTGCCATAATTTATTGGTACTTCTTCAGTTTTTGTCTAAGGTCCTTTTTCTGTCTCATGATTCCACTCAGAATACCACATTCCATTATTTATCATGTCTCCTGAGGCTCTTCCTGATTTTCTCAGGCTTTCCTTGTTTTTGATGACCTTGACAGCTGTTTGAGGAGAATTGATGAGATATTTTGCAGAATGTCCCCTAATATGGGTTTGTGTGATGATTTTTCTCTGGGATCGCCTTGAACTCTTTAACAATGCACAGTAGCTTCATCCAGGGAATTTGGTGAATACGTTGAATACTGTCAGAGCCTAGGCATTCAGATGAGGACAAGACTTCTTCAATGCTACTCCCTGGTCCGTTTTAAATGAGCCATTTAGGAAAAGTGTGCATATGTATAGCAAAGACAGCTGCATTCTTTTGGGTGACTACATAGAAGGACATATTTCAGGAGAAATCCTTCACTCTGGAAATACACACACACACACACACACACACACACACACACACACACTCATTCACTCACTCACTCACACATACACACCAGATATTTATGAGAACGGTAGACATTTACAGAATAATAAGGTGGGTAAAGTCATGATTTCAGTTAATGATAAAATTGTCATTGTAAATAGCATCTTTGTGGCCAACAAAAACAGATGTCCATATAGCAGTTTGGAGCCATCCAATGCATAAAGCAATTTGTAGATAATCTCCTAAGTAGATACAGTGTCAAAAATGTATTCATTGTCAATTAGATGTCCATCCACGCTGTATGTATAATTGACCAGTTAATTTCCAGCCTGTCTCAGGAGCTACTGAACACAGTTTACAATGGGGCCCTTGGTATTGCACCTCAGAATGACCTGATGCTGATAAACAGATTCCTCTGCTTGTCCCAGGAACGGAGTTCAATGCACCGTGTTCCCTATACAAAATCAGGTGCCTCGCCAAGCTGTTGTTGACTCAGTCTGAATTGCTAATGTAATTGTGTAATAATGCACCATCCCCGTTTGAATGGCCTGCAACTAAAACTGTTATAGAAAAAAGACATCGTTTGCCCAGCTGGTGGGTCAGTGGTTGAGCATCGACCTATGAAACAGGAGGGCATGGTTGGATTCCTGGTCAGGACACATGCCTGGGTTGCAGGCTCAATCCCCAGTAAGGGCATGCAGGAGGTGGCTGATCAATGATTCTCTCTTGTCAGTGATATTTCTGTCTCTCTCTCCCCTTCTCATTTACTCTCTGAAATCAATAAAGATATATTTTTTAAAAAGAAAAGGAAAAAGACATCTTTCACCAAGATTAGAGACATGGACCTGAGACCCAAATCTCCAACTGTATCAGAGAGAAAAACCTTATCAGTGAAGCCTTTTATGATGTTTGTTCTGTAAAAACACACCCAACTTTGGCCATTTAAGTGGGTGACAAGCTTCCTCTCTTCCCCACCTCACTACTTCCAGAAGATTCTGTCTTAGCTCTTGTGTTCAGTTGAAGGCTTCCCGCAACATCACCATTGACCACGCCCATTGCCTCCCACTTTGATAAGTGCAAATAAAAATAACTATTCCAGTTTTTTTCTAAAAGAGGAAAGACTCTTCATTACAATAAATAAGATTCATGACAACAGGATTTGGGCAGTCAAAGCGATCTTTTAAACATCCTGTTGACAGATGTGGGCTCCTGTGTGCATTTCCCGGGCACTGTTCCCCAGTCGTCCTTGGCTCCAGGTGTGTCCACTATTCTGGAATGAAACCAGAGAAAGAATCGGGAGAGGCAGGGGCCTCTGATGGTTATAAAGCACAAGGGTTTTATCCTCAAGTAAGGGCTGTAAGTCTTCTTCCTGGGCCTTGGTTTTGAAACCCCTGGTCATCGGGGAGCCTGCGCTGCATCAGAAGTTGGGAGCAGTCTGGTATTGACCGCAGCTGCGTCCTTGTTGGCAGAGGAAGAAGGGTGTAGAAAGCAAATGCAGTCCCATTTGACAAGGACACATTCCAGGTGAGCAGCAGTCAGGAAAGATGCCTAGAGACGAGGTTAAGCCATGGAGATAAAGCTGACAGGCCCAGGATAGATAAGTGCCTTGTCTTTTAATGGGAAACTCCCTCTTAGAAGCCGTGAGAACCAAACACAGCTTGTACCCAGGTAGCCTTTACTTATTAGGACCTCGGGCAAATGTGTGCATTCTGTGTGTGTGTGTGGTGGCGGTGTGAACATGTATTGCGAATCCTTAATGATCTTGGCTAACCTCCACACACATTTGTGTTTCAGAGGCTCAGTGTACTTCACACATATCCTCAAGTGCGGTCTGTCTTGATAGAGAAGGACAAGTATCAATGTGTTTCTGCTCCCCTACCCGCCTTCACATCTGGACGGGCCTACAGAATGGCATTTGGGGATTAGCCTTGGAAGTGTTCACCACTCACCAGACCCCTAAAAATTACTGATGTGATGATTTGCCCTTTTGCTGAGGGGCACATTGGATTTTTTTTGTACAAGGTTTGAGTTATTTATCTCCTGCGTGGACTTAACTGCCAACTCACCAAGCACATCACAGTGGAGTTTTGTTGAAGAACAGCAGCTCTTAAGATAGAATAATAACTTGATTTCTTTGTTAAAAGCAAAAAGACTTGCAGTAAATGCCATTTGCTGGACTGGGAATGGCAATGTAAAGTAAGTCAAGAGGACTTTGGGTTAAATGGGGGAAGATTTCACATCCTCCTGTTTAAAATGTCTCTAAAACTGAGTAGAGGAATTTATAAGGTGGGAACTAATAAGTGAGAACAAAAGAAGAAGGCAGAGGCTGGTAACAGACTTTTGAAAAATGGGCAGTGGATTAAAAATAGTGACTGACTTAGCAAAGCTGAGGAAGTTAGGTGCTGAGCACCCGCAGGGGCAGGTTCTGCATGACTTACATACCTGGTACCTTGGTGGGTGGAATACAGGCACAGGACTAACAACAGGTGGGTGCATGGAAAATGTTGTCATGTGTATCTGGATTCCTAGGTCCTTTTCTCCAACCCTTCCAGCTAGGTGTTTGCTCCCGCACCTGCCCTCAAGACACACACACACACACACACACACACACACACACACACACACACACACACGTTTATTCTTCAAAGAAACTTAACCACAGGAGCAGAAGCAAGCAAAACAGAATCGAACCACAAAACTGGACCAGATGCAGCAGAAAAAGTGGATGAAGGTGAAGCTGAAAATGGCAGAGAGGGAGCTGAGAGAAAGCCTGCAGCACTGAGGCACCTTAGCTTCCTTCCTTCCCATCTTAGGATCTCCAGGGACAAGCTTACAGCCACAGGAAGGAGATGCAAGGAAGGCCAGTGAGGAAACTGAACAGCACTGAGGAAAAGACAGATATTGATATATGGAGGCTGCAACGAAAAAGCTCTGCTCAGTCACCCTGTGGTAAGGCCTGCCAGTCAACAAGTGCCACCGACTCACACAAAATTGAATTTTCACTACCAATCATTCAAATATTGTCTGACGTTTGAGAAAAATCTTTAACATGAAAGACTGAGACCAAAATAATGAACAGAAAAAAGGAACTAGGATGAGAGTAATGTGATTGGGAAAAGTAATGCAAGGCGCCCCCCCCCACCCCCCACCCCCCACACACACACTTTCCTCCCTTTTTGGAAACAGACACAATGAAAGAGAAGAATGAGCTTTGGGGAGGAGCAGACATGATTACAAAAATTTAAAACTCAATTGAAAATGAAGACGAGGAAACACTATAGAAGACAAAATCAAAAAGCAGAAGAAGATTCAAGAAAAGTATAAGAAAATTAGACTTTCAATATAACATTTAAAAAATTCAACATGTAGAAATTCCAGAAGAAAGAGAAAAAGTGGACAGGGTTAAATTATTGAAGAAGTAATAAAAAATATTGCCCAGAACTGAATAGCATGCGTTTCCAGATTGAAATCGTTCATGGAATGCTCAACACAATGAATAAAAGAAAACCCACACCAAATATGATAAAATTTCAGATACTAGTGGCACAGGAGAGATCCTAAAATCAGAATGAAATTGGGTCTCTTAGGGAAAAACACCAGCAGCCAATCTAAAAGGCAACAACAAAAGAACATTATAAAAATTCTGAGGAAACACATTTTCAGCTTCAAATTCCAAATCCTGCCAGATCTTGACCAAGTGGGAGAGTAGCATTAAAAATAGCATACAAAAATTTTCAGATATTCAAGAACTCAAAAATTCTACCTCCCAGGCCATATTTATTAGGGAAGTACTAGATGATATACTCTTGCTAAATAAACAAGGTGGTAAACCAAGAAATCAAGAAATAGGCCATTAAGTGTAGGAAGAGATGCAGGGAGGTTCCAGTCAGCTGAAGAGCTGGCCTAGAGGCAGTTGCCCAGGTCTGAAGATGAGGCCTCTGGGAAAGTCTGAGCTGATAGATTATTGGATGCATTTGACCGTGTGTGTGTGTGTGTGTGTGTGTGTGTGTGTGTGTGTGTGTTGGGGAGAGGGGTGGGTCAGCATAGACCTGCCAGAACAGTAGGGAAGAATTAGTGATTGACACATAAGAAAATTAACCAGCCCTCACCGGGTAGCTCACTTGGTTAGAGCATCGTCCTGATATGCCAAGGTTGCAGATTCGTCCCCAGAGCATATATAGGAATCAGCCAATGAATGCGTAAATAAGTGGAACAACAAATCAGTGTTTCTCTCTCTTCCTCTCTCTTTCTCTCCCTTCCTCTCTCTTTCTAAAAAATCAATAAATTAAAAAAAAATAATAAAGACAAGTATAAACTCCAAGAAAAATCAAAAGTTATATAAGAAAGGACACTTTGCTTATCAAAGAACAGTATTTATGTAGTCATAAAATATAAACACACAATATGACTTAACCAAAAAAATGTGGACAGAAATATTTTGAAGGACAGGCATGTATCAGTGTCCGTGAGGAGGGAGCTAATCTTTACCAGAATATAAGTAGACAGTGTCTCAAACTGATATATGAAAAATTTGAATCAGCACATTATGAAATTATAAAGGTATATTTTATTTATTTTTTAAATATATTTTTATTAATCTCAGAGAGGAAGGAAGAGGGAGAGAGAGATAGAAACATCAATGATGAGAGAGAATCATTGATTGGCTGCCATCTACACACTCCCCACTGGGGATCGAGCCCGCAACCTGGGCATGTGCCCTTGACCAGACAGATCCTGGGACCCTTTAGGCCGCCGGTCGATGCTCTATCCACTGAGCCAAACTGGCTAGGGCTGTGGAGATATATTTTAGAAGAAATAGCCAAGGGAGTAAAAAGTGTTTGCTACTGGAAAACAGTATTGCTATTTCCTTTTTTTTCCCAACAATGTTTATGTATTGCTTTGATAAAAATAAAAATTAATTAAAAATAAAGATTGATAAAATTTTTAAAAAGGTATTGAATAGGTCTATGCAATTAATGAGCAGTTCTTATCCAGAATATGAAAATTTGGGATAAATTAAAAAGTGGAATATGCTGTAATAAAAAAATGCTTCCGGAGGTGTCACTTGAACGTACTCAATTATACTTTGCTGAATTGTATTGGGGCAGATGCAAAGGATATGTTATAATGACCTTTTCGTATTTAGAAATTCTTTGATTCTTTACTTATAAATGTCAAAGATTTATTGAACTAAATTGAAACTAACAAAGCAAATAAATTATAGAGAGATTTCCGGCATCAGGAAAAAATTTCTCAGTGTATTCAAGTGTTTAGGAGGATTCCTTTGAATAGCAGCTTCCCCTGGTACATTGAAGTGTTTGTAGATATCAACCTCTAGCAAAGAGTCTGGGGAAGATCAAAAGAAGCGATACTTAAATCTGAGGAGCTGGGATTGGCTGCCCCTCCTTGATTCTAAGATAGCGTACCAGTAAAGCCGCCCGGGCGCTGCAGAGTGAGTTAGCAGGATAAGACTCCCTTCGCCAAAGTCTGACATCTCTGCCACTTGGGAGGAGCTGCCCCCTGCTTTATGAATGCAGTGACCAAACCTGTGAACTCTCTCAGCTTGACTTGGAAGACTGCTGAGATTAAGAAACTTCCAAATCACTGAAAGCATTTTTATTTAAGGCAAGAAAAATCAATCCCCTTGAACAAAGCTAAAGGTGAATTTATGTCACTTTTGAAAAATGTTTGACCCTTCCTGTTGCAAAAATAATGTAACTGTGAGAGTTGCCTTTACTGACAGGAAGGCAGCGCCGTGTGCTAAGTCTTGAGGGAGTAAACATAAAGGATGGGTCATCTGGTAGCCTCATTAGGCAAAGCTCCCGAGACTAAATCCTCAGGGCTGTGTGACTAGATGGTGATACACAGCCCTTCTCTATCCCTTGAGCCTGAAAATTCATCCCCAAGTTAGAAAATGACAGAGCTGGTTAAAGAGCAAGGCTGAGAACAGCTCTTTTTTTTGGTGCATTTTCTCATCTCTGTTGACTTCTACAAAGCCACCCCCTCCCCATCAGTACCTCCAGCACATCCTAAGGGCTGCTCGGGGCATCCTCTCTGAGCCAGGGCCAGATGCATCTGGTTCTCACAGAGCCTTTGGGGAAAAGGACAGGAAATTTAAGCAGCAGCCCCTTTGATGACTGACATTCCAGAACAGAAGGGCATTTCAGTCTCCAGGGCATCTCAACAGGGAGAGAAGGTTCCCGTGCAATAGGAGGGAGGCCAGCAACGTGCTGCAGCAGCCAGATTTATGCAGGTCTGGTGAGAGACAGCTGCTGCCGCTGTCAGTGCCAAAGCCACACGTGGGCCCTGAGCAGCAGCTGGGCAGCCTCTTCTCACAGGGAGCAAGGAAGATGGCTTTCTGCATTTTTCTGCTGCTAAAACCTGGCCAGCCCGCCATGCCCCTTGCTAATTCCCAAGGCCCTGGCAAATGCCAAGACCAGCAGCCAAAGATTGCTGAGGAACCTCAGTGAGAGAAGAACTCAAATGATTTGGGATGACCATTCCTTCCCCTTTGACTGCTGATTATTAATAACTAGAGGCCCGGTGCACGAAATTCATGCAGGAGGAAGGGGGGAGTGTCCCTCAGCCCAGCCTGCACCCTCCCCAATCTGGGACCCCTCGAGGGATGTCCGACTGCCTGTTTAAGCTTGATCCTTGTGGGGTCAGGCCTAAACGGGCAGTCGGACATCCCTCTCACAATCCAGGACTGCTGGCTCCCAACTGCTCGCCTGCCTGCCTTCCTGATTGCCCCTAACTGCTTCTGCCTGCCAGCCTGATCACTGCCTAACCACTCCCCTGCCAGCCTGATTGATGCCTAACTGCCCCCCTGCCAGCCTGTTTGCCCCTAACTGCCCTCCCCTGCAGGCCTGGTCACCCCTAACTGCCCTCCCCTGCAGGCCTGGTCACCCCTAACTGCCCTCCCCTGCAGGCCTGGTCCCCCCCCAACTGCTCTCCCCTGCAGGCCTGGGTCCCTCCCAACTGCCTTTCCCTGCAGGCCTGGTCGCCCCCAACTTCCCTCCTCTGCTGGTGTGGTCACCCCTAACTGCCCTCCCCTGCAGGCTTGATCGCCCCCAATTGCCCTCCCTTGCAGGCCTGGTCCCTCCCTACTGCCCTCCCTTGCTGGCCATCTTGTGGTGACCATCTTGTGTCCACATGGGGGCAGGATCTTTGACCACATGGGGGCAGCCATCTTGTGTGTTGGAATGATGGTCAATCTGCATATTACTCTTTTATTAGATAGGATCGAGGCCTGGTGCATGGGTGGGGGCCAGCTGGTTTGCCCTGAAGGGTGTCCCGGATCAGGGTGGGGGTTCCCTTGGGGCATGGGGTGGCCTGGGCGAGGGGCCTGTGGTGGTTTGCAGGCCGGCCACGCCCCCTGGCGACCCAAGCAGAGGCCCTGGTATCTGGGGTTTATTTATCTTCTACAATTGAAACTTTGTAGCCTGGAGCAGAGCCAAGCCTTCTGCTTGCTCCGTGTTGGCAGCCATTTCTGTTGGGACGTATGTATCTTCTATAATTGAAACTTTGTAGCCTTAAGCAGAGGCCTGGGCCTGCCAGGGTGTGGGGAAAGCTTGGCTTCCTCCATCGCCAAGGGCAACCCTAGCCTCCTGCTCTTTCCAGCTTTGTGGCTGCCGCCATTTCTGTTTGGGTTTATGTATCTTCTATCATTGAAACTTTGTAGCCTTGAGTGGAGGCCTAGGCCGGCAAGGGCAGGCGGAAAGCTTGGCTTCCTCCATTGCCGGGGAAACCCAAGCCTCCCTCCCGCTCTCTGTGGCTGTAGCCATCTTGGTTGGGTTTATTTGCATATTTGCTCCTGATTGGCTGGTGGACGTGGCTGGTGGGCGTGGCTGGTGGGCGTAGCAGAGTGATGGTCAATTTGCATATTACTCTTTTATTAGATAGGATAGTCACTGCTTCATGGGGTTGTTGTGAGGATGAAAGGAGTTGTTCATTAAATGGAAGATTGTCAGAAGAATGTGTGCCTCAATGAGTATTAGCCATAGTTAGCAGTAGTAATCGTGATATCTGAAAGATCAGCAAGAATGTAAGAGATGAAATTACCCAGGAGGCAGCTGGGTGACCGGACTACTTTATTTTAAGTTAAATTTTATTTTTCAATTACAGTTGGCACTTAATATTATTTTGTATTAGTTTCAGGTATACAGCATAGTGGTTAGACCAGGGGTGGGCAAACTTTTTGACTCGAGGGCCACAATGGGTTCTTAAACTGGACCGGAGGGATGGAACTAAAGGATAGATGGAGTGTTTGTGTGAACTAATATAAATTCAAAGTAAAGGAGCAGAGGGGAGAGCAAGAGAATTGGATAGAACAGCCGGATCCGGCCCGCGGGCCGTAGTTTGCCCACGGCTGGGTTAGACAATCATATAGTTTACAAAGTGTTCCCCCAATATATCCAGCACCCTTCTGGTACCATATATAGTTATTATAATATTATTGACTATATTCGCTATGCTGTATTTTACAGCCCTGTGACTATTTTGTAACAACCAAATTGTACTTCTTAATCCCTTTACCTTTTCACCCAGTCCCCAAACCTTCCTCCCCTCTGGCAACCATCAGTCTGTTCTCTGTATCTATGAGTCTGTTTCTATTTTGTTTATTCATTTGTTTAGTTCTTTAGACTCCACATATAGTGAAATCATATGATATTTGTCTTTCTCTGACTAATTTCACTTAGCATAAGACCCTTTATGTCCATCCATGATGTTGCAAATGGTAAGATTTCGTTCTTTTTTCATGGCTGAATAATAATGTACAACAGCTTTTTTAATCCACTCTCCTACTGATGGGCACTTGGGTTGCTTCCGTATCTTGCCTATGATAAATAGCGCTGCAAGGACCGGACTACTGTATATCACCTGAGTGAAGCAGGTGTCACAGTGGTTAATGAGGACTTCTCTGCTGGAGGGAACGGGTCCACAGAGCCCTGCAAACGAAGCTCAGAGAGGTCACGAAAACCAAATCCATCAGGAGATGAATAGTGATTAAAGCATCTTCTGGATGTAGGAGCATACATGTTATTAACTTAAAATATTTTTCAGGCTTTGGCCCACAAAGCCTTCTTTAATACTTGAGAACATTGAGGGGTCAGGTTAGATTGACTTTTCCTAAGAACATGGCCCTGAGACAGTAGGAGTCCCTGAGAAAGTCTTAGGCATTACAGCACCTCATGTTCCCTTATGAAGAAAAGGTTACAGAATGAAGGCCCAATCATCCTTGGCTTGTGATAGGTTTGATCCTGGCTAGTTATACAAGTGGGACACAGCCTGGCTTCTTCTTTTTTTTTTTTTTTTAAATATATTTTATTGATTTTTTACAGAGAGGAAGGGAGAGGGATAGAGAGTTAGAAACATCGATGAGAGAAACATCGATCAGCTGCCTTCTGCACACTCCCTACTGGGTATGTGCTCACAACCAAGGTACATGCCCTTGACCGGAATCGAACCTGGGACCCATGAGTCTGCAGGCCGACGCTCTATCCACTGAGCCAAAGCAGTTAGGGCCAGCCTGGCTTCTTTTAACAAAGGTAGAGCAGCTGAGTCCCAGAGAGGCAAGTGTAGCCGTGGAGGAGGGAAGGATAGCCAAAATGCATGGACCAGGGCCTTCGTGTCGCATCACAAATGATAATTATAATCATAGTACTGATGAGGGTGATGGCACAGTGAACTGGTTAAGAGCTGGGGCTCTGGTTCAAATCCTTGCTTGCATATTCTTAGACAAGTTACCTATAAGCCTCAATTTCCTTAAGCATGTAAAACCTCCGTTAATTATTGCACTTACCTCATAGAACTGCAAGGATTGAGAGTTGAAGCCTATATGTTCTTGACCCAGAACCAAAGTAACTGCTCATTCAATATTAGCTCCTAAGAGAGATTCATACCAGTTTTTTGAGGAATGCAAATAGTATTGTCAGAACTGGTATTTGAACACAGGCCTCGCAGACTCCAAAGCCTGCTCCCAAACTGTACTACACTGTGGGCAACTGCTGTGCAAAGCAGAACCGAGGCAGAAAGAGACACAGGAAAAAGATTGGAGCTGGCTCTGTTAACATGTTTACTGAATATTTTAGGCCTGCTGCCACAACCTACTCCCCAGGGGAAGAAAAAATTCCTTTCAAAATATTACTGCTCGTTAACAATGCATTTGGTCACCCAAAACCTCTGTGAAAAGAGTCCCATCATTTAGTTTAATAACATATCCATCACTTCACATATTTACCTTTTAGGGTTTTTTTTGGGGGGTGGGAATAAGAACACTTTAGTTCTATTTTTTTAAGGAAATTTTAGTAATGTGATATAGTATAATCAACTATAGTCACTGTGTTTATACATTAGATCCTAAGACTTTATTCATTTTTTTAAAAATTAAGGTTTTAGAGCAGTTTTAGGTTCACAGAAAAACTGAGGTGAAGGTACAGATATTTCTCATATATCCTCTACCCTGCCTTCATACGTGCATAGCCTTCCCCATTATCAACATCCTCCACCATTTGTTATAACTAATAACCTACATTGACATCTCATTATACCGTTTTCACACTTGGTGTTTACACATTCTATGGGATTGGACTGATGTATGTCATGTATCACGATTAGAATATCATTCAGAGTATTATCACTTTTCTAAAAATCCTCTGTGCCTCCCCTATTGATTCCTTTCCTACACTAACCCCTGGCAACCACTGCTCTTTTTGCTATAAGACCTTATTCATCTTAAAACTGAAAGCTTGTATGCTTTTACCAGCCTCTCTCCCTCTTTTCCCAACTCCTGTTTCTGTGACTTTGGCTTTTTCTTAAGATTCCACACACTGGCGGTATGTTTTAAAGTGCTGGATGGCATCACTAAGAGTGAAAAGTCCTTATTTTGGTTTTCAGGTGACACCAGGGACCGCAGTGAGAAGTTTCCATCTGGAACTGAGGAGAGAGATCTGAAACCCAGAAAAGAAAACAAACTGAGTCCTTACCTGGAGATAAAGGACCGAGCCAGCCAGCTGGGTGGGGTATGGAGATGGACAACCAGGATGGGAATCTGACTCCTGTTATCCCACTGGGTTCTGATGAGCTTCATTGGCCTTGGGAGAAGGTCTGAACCTTCACCTCACGCCCTTCAAGCCTGTGTCTGTGACTTGACCCACAGCGGATGGAGAGTTGGGGTTCTGTCCCATCTGACTATGTGAACTTGGGCAAAATTGCTCATCCCTTCAACGACTAAAATTCCTGCAAAGTGGCTGATGGAAGAATGTCTTCGGATCAGGTTAGTGTTATTAAACAGAATCCTTTGGAAGCATATCTGAGGACAAAGGTATGAAGGGACAGGGAGAGTGGGAGGAGGTGGTGTGTCAGCTTCATCTTTCTTACATGAATTACATGTGTGCACCGTAGAGTGATATTAGGTCTGCAAAGGGCCATCATGGCTAAGGTTGGAAACCCACTGGCTTTGGTGACCTCTAGACTGCCTGTTTTTCTGCATGTTTCTCAAGGGGTGATATGAGAGTTTTTTGTGGTGAACACATAACGAGAAGAAGGGTCCAGATAGAATTAAGGTGGAGAAATGAGTGTGCCAAGGATGCAAGAGCCTTGGCTGAGAGGACCTATCTGCATCCTTCACATTGATCTCTCTCAAATGCAGAATTAATTAATACTTCTTCCTTCACATTAGGGCCAAAGTCCAGTTTGCACATCCATTTCTTGTTAAGAGCGCGTTATAGAGTCTGTAATTTAACTTAAGATGCATCACCAAAGATAGTATGATGACAGTCAGTGTTGCAAATTGCCCTAATTGAGATACACACCTCAGGACTGTTCACTGCAGGGATGGTGACTACCAGCATCCAGCTATCTTTGTCTCCAATTGATACCAGAGGTTCAGATTGTGGCGTAGTGTTACAGATGAGTTTACATTTATGAAATTGCTGGCATTCAAAATACGTGGATTCTAGAAACATTATAACTGTGATAGGAACCTTTCCTGTACTTGCAAAGAGCATCACAATCCAGGGAGCCCGGCAGTCAGTCCTCCTCACAGCGGTGCCCACATGTAACTCTGGAACGGTGCTTCGTCTGGCAACTGATACTCAGAGGGTGCCTGTCGTGTCCTCTGAGATGAACAGAATCTCTGCTTCAGGGCACTGTCACTTGGGTTTGTGCAAAGGCATGGTCACAACAGTTAAGAGGGCAAAGATCTGGAACTGCATCCAGTTGATAGAGCAAGTTGTGTGACTATTTTGTTCGTCTGCTCTGTTAGGAAACATTTGTGAGCGGCAGACTTTGGCTTGAGGCCTTTTTCCAAAGAACCCAGGAGCAAAGTTTAGGGGCAGAAACTTAGACCTTTGCTACTCAAAGGTATGCCTGATGCACATGCAACTAACATCACAGGCATTACCTGCGATTTTGTAGAAATACAGAATCGTGTCCACTCCAGACCCACTGAATCAAAATCAGTATTTTAACAGGAACCCAGGCATTTCAAGCGCAAGTGAAAGTTTGAGTTTGCCCACCACTGGCATAGGCCAGTTTGCGACAGAGAGCAAGAGGGAGGGTTTCCAAGGTCGTTACGCTGTGGTTGTCCTGCGAGGCACTGGAAGGAAGGGGCTGAGACCCAGGGAGGTAAGTGAAGCCTCGGAGAGCTTGCAGACTCCGAGTCTGTGCGAGTGCGGACAGGCCAGTTAGGGGAACAAGGGCCTCGTACCTCTTGCAGGAACAGCCACCACCACCCAGCTCTGGACGGCAGCCACATAGGAAAGTGGGCCCAGCATTGTCAGACCAACTTAACATTTTCAGAAGGAATATACATTTTAGTGGAAAACTCTCTGATTTTTATTCAGGGAGGCTCAGTAGACTAAATCTAATTCTATCAGCTAATAACAGCTGAGCTTACTCAGTCACCAACTCCTTCTAAGGGACCGTGGCAAGTCACTTCTTCTCTCTGTTAATCTATTTGTGTGTTATTTCCACGGGTTATTATTAGGGAACATGTCATTTCCAAAATCCATTAGAATAATGCTGTGCCTGGGAGACCTGAGCCGAAGGCCCAGAGAACACATTGCTGATTTCAGCTGGAGATGGCATCCTTGGAAAGCTTGCAACCTGCGGCTTTCTGGTGGGGTCTTGCTTTTTCCACGGTGAATCCAAGGGTTTGGAAAACATTACTTAACCATTCATTGCTGTCTGATCAGGTGGCCACTGAAAGCTTTGCAATCTGGTGATACACAACTGAATTCAGAGTTGATGTATTTGATTAAAAGAGTTTCATTTGTTTGAGGGTGATACCGGGCAATGGGGGTGAGCAGTGATAAGATGGGAGGGCTCAGAATCTCTGGTGAATGCAGGGAGTGGCTTCCCTGGGGATGTGCCTCAGGACTGAATGATTTTCAAGGTGTGGTCTAAAGTCTACCTGCATTAAAATTACTTGGCGCGCATTGTTAAAATGCAGAATCCCAGGTGCAATTACCAATCTAAATAAAAATGCAGGGAGTAAAGCCATGACAAAGCGCATTTATCAGGTACCCCAGATCATTTTTCTGTTGATTAAAATTATTGAGCTATCACATTTTAATGAGAGAATGTCCTCGTAACCCATGGTTCTCCATTTCTACTGAAGAGAGAATAAAAAGAAATGCACCTAATTTTCTGCTCAGAGAATTAGAGTGTGCTGAAAGTGACAATGGATTGAGGTGCTTGGATGATTGTATTATGCCAGGGAGAGAGCATCCTTGAATTATACCAGGTATATATGGTGTGCTATAAGATAGTTCAGGATCGGCGGGGCGGGGGGAGGGGGGGGGAGGGGGGGGGAGGGGAGGGCAAAGACTGTTCTGATTTGTAGCATTTTCCTATTTCTGGGGTAAATACTCCCACTGTGGCCAGTTTCTTGCCACCAACATGTCAAGGGATATGAAGGGAAGGGATGTGAAAAACTGGCTCTCTGGAGCCTGTGTCAGCTGGCCCCAGCTCACCCAGACAGCCCCTTAGGAAGTCATCCTTGAGGGAATTGTAAGTGCAGAGAAGGATGGTAATGCTACATAAATAAATACTATCTATTATTTTAAGCACGTAGAAATTTATGCCAAATCCCAGTGTAGTGTCCAGATCACTAGGCTGGACTAGGTTGAAGGCTCCTTGACCTAAAGGAAGTCAGCTGATAGACCTGGGCTTCTCAACATGTTCACATGAATCACCCGTGGATCTTGTTCAAATGCAGATTTGGGTTCGGTAGGTTCCGGGGCGTAGTATCCAGAGATTCTGTTTCTAACAAGCTCCTAGGTGAGGCTTTGATGCTGCTCCATAGACCACACTTTGAGAACTGCAGGCTAGCGTCGGAGCAAGTCAACTCATTTTGCCCCTGAAACGTGAACACAAGCAAAAGCCTCAAAACTAACTATTCCCAAAGGTGAAAGAGCCACACCTTAACTAGCACCAGAGGAAATGGAGCTGGAGAACTCTAAACATGAGGAGAATTGTTCTGGTAGTTGGCCAAGCATTTCCACAGTGTTCTTCTTCAGGGATGGAGCAACTGGAAAGGGAGGAAAGAATTCTTTTGTCTAGAAACCCAAATTCAAAGGGCAACTCCCTGCTTGTGTGGGTGACTGAAAATGGAGGTCATTAGCAAAAGCTGACCCTGAATTCTGCTTTTCTAGAGATGATTATAGACATGAAAAATTAATTGCCCATCACAGACAGCATTAATCAATTGCTTAGAGAGACCATATGGGACTTGGGAGACCCAGGGACATCCATTGAAACTAGGGTTCTACCGGATGTCCCACTTTTAGATGTATCAATTTAAGATCCCTAAAACATCATTCAACGGTTAGGGATGATTCTTGAGGCCAAGAAAAGCCAACATTGGTAGGGAAACAAGAAATCTCTCCTCCCATTGTCTGAACAACAACAGAGTGTTTCTGAGTGTTTGGCTGTTGTTAAGCATTGCACTATATGCTTCATCTGCTTTTTCTCTAAATCCCACACCAATCATTCAGAGTGGGTATTACTGTCCTCATTCTCACCTGAGAAACTGAGACTTACTGAGATGATATAGCACACCCAATGTCAAAGTGCAAGTAAGTGGTAGAGTCAGAATTCAAAAAGTCAGAATGTCAAAATTCAAAAGTCTGTTTCTGCTTGTGTCATTTTTGCTTATCTGTAAACTTTTGAGAATAAGGGTTATGCCTTCTCTTTTTTCTTTAAGTCATCATACATACTCAGGTAGGTGTGCATGTGTTTATCACAGAAAATGTCTGTATGCAATGCTTTGCTTCTTGGAGCTCTTGGGGATTGATAATTGTGCAAATGAAAAAATAGCCCAGCTGGGGCATGGCTCAGTGGTTGAGGCAGCACAGCTCATGGTTGAGCACCCAACCTATGAATCAGGAGGTCACAGTTCAATTCCTGGTCAGGGCATATGCCCCGGTTTTGGGCTCGATCCCCAGTGTGGGGTGTGGGGGGCGGGGGGCGTGCAGAAGGCAAGAGGAGCCGTGCAGGAGCCGATTGGTGATTCTCTCTCATTATTGATGTCTCTCTCTCTCTCTCTCTTTTCCATTCTAAAATCAATAATATATATATATATATATATATATATATATATATATATATATATATACTTTAAATTCACATTATTCATATATTTTTATGTTCCAACAAGCCAATGTATGAAAAATAATTCCAGTACAGTTTTATGATTATTGCATATAATTTTCAGTATGCAACTGATAGAACCCACTAATGATGTCCAATAAAATATTTATGTATGTGGTATGGCATGAGAACACATCTGGACTACTCAGGGAGAAACCAACAAGCAGAACAGCAGAATGGAGTTGGAGAAGTTTTGTACATTGCAATGGGCACAGGACGAAAGGACATTTAAAAGTCTGGCAAGTGCCTTGATCTGGTGACAAATCTGAATCAAGCCAAGTATGAGATGCCCTCTCAGATCCATACCCCTCTTTGGACCCTAAGCATGTGTGTTCAGCTCAGTTGAGGCCTGTGGTCCATGGGGAAGTCTCCTTGGCTCCCTAGAGACCTCAAACTCAAGTGACACTCAGGAAAGGGAGTCAGATTTCCCAGGCTTTAAAGGGAGAATCTCAGTACCACAGTCACCAACAGTCTTTCTGGCAACCTTTCACCTGCTCTTTTAAGAACATAGCACTGGTATTAGAACGTTGTGGGCTGCAAGGAAGGGCATCCCTGCTTCTGCATGCTGTGGGAAAGGGACATGCTGTCTGAAATGAGAGCTCTGTCAAGCTCTAACCTGTGTAAGTGTGCCAGACACTGTTGGTGTCAGCTCAATGGCTAGTCTTCTTCCTTCCTGGCAAAGCCAGCCTGCTATGACAATGGCTAAAATGCTATACAGCCACTTGCCCAGTATCCCTTATGGCTACAGGTGGCCACGTGATCCATTTCTGTCAAATGAAGTTTAAGGAGAAGACTATAAAGAGGCTCTGAGTACCGTTTCCTTTCCTGATGGGAAGGACGGCTGCAGCAAGAGAATTCTCAACCCCCCTCTGCCTTGCTGTGGTCTTGGCGGTGTAAATAAGTGATACGTGGACCTGCAGGAGCCGTCTTGCCACCACAGGAAGCCTGGAGATTAGAAACCAGCAAGTCAAGGATGGAGGCGAGGAAGGATAGATAGAGCCAGTGTCCTTCATATTATCACGAAGCTCCTGACCCACCCCTGGGACCCTGACTTCCCGAGTTTTTATGCTGGATGATGACTTTTACAGTGTGTTTTTTAAGTCATTGTTAAGTATTCTGTTACCTGCCCTTTAGAGAATTCTGATACACAAGTTACATAACTTTGTCATCTAAAAAGCGAGGCCAACACCACCTAGGAGAGTTGGGAATAATGAAATAACATGATAGATGGGAGTCACCTGACCTAATGCTGCCTCAAAGTAGGTGCTCAGTATATTTTAGTTAATGTGACAAAAAAAAAATTGGGACTGTGAAATATTGCCACAGAAATATTGAAGGACTTTCTAATGGATTGTTTATTATTATTTTCTGTATAAGTATCATGTGTGTATAAAAATGCACTTATACATTTTTATACATAACCTACATTTATGTATTCTTTCCTCCTAAGATCTTTTTCTTTTTGTTTGTGAGGGAGCAGGCCATCCCTCCCACCCCCTTTCTCTGGGGAGGGAGATTTATCAAGGTAGAGTTTAAAGGCTCCAAAAACAGTCTGTTCACTTACAATAGCTCTCCATGTAAGAACACTTTCCACAGCTATCTCTGCTGAGTGAAGCCCCCTCATATCAGGTTGTCCTGGTAACATTTCCCAGGCTGTACAAGCTTCAGCAGGCCACAGGCTTAACCAGAGCCTTGGACAAGGTGCTCACTGACCGAATGTGAAAATATTGTGAAACCCATTTTCCTCCCGCATGGGGGAAATGCGCTCGCTGGTAAAGCTGTCTCTCTTTTGTGTCCCTTCTCTTTGTCCCTTCGGAAGTGGCTGCTCTCACAGACTCCTAGATAGTTGCCGAAATCAGCTTTATTTTTCGGCCTCTTAGAAAGCAATCCACTTGTCTCTGAAAACCATCCTCCATTGTCAGGCTGACAGTGGCTCCTGCAGACTCCTCTCTGTCTTCGAGGGCCATTGAAAAGGCTGGGCTCTTCCAATTCCAAAGGGGCAGAAAGCAGCGAGGCTTTGCTCTTAAAGTGTCCGAGCCAAGTGCTGCTGCATCTTCCTTCCTTCTCAAGAAAGTTTGCTAAATGGCCCTTCCTGCCCGGGAAATTTCCCAGAGGGGTGCAATCGACAGCTTCTTGTATGTTCCTCTTATCTAGTTTTTCGCAGTGCCCTGCACTTCAAGATGCAGAGGCCCACTGCTTTGGTAAGGGGGCGTGGGGGCTGGTCCGGCAGAGGCTGGTCCTGCCCGGGGCATGCTGCTGGGGAAAGGGACACAGACCCACACTTGCCAGGCAGGCTGAGGTCATATGATCCTAACATCTAACTCTATTCAGAACGCAAATATTGCTCAAAATACAGCTTTCACAAATGGTGTGAACTCCTGGAGGCAGAGGCTTGATCCTTCCTAGAACATTCTGGAACATACCTGGTCAAGCGAAGCGACTCACTGGAGAGCGGCAGTGAAGCATGGCTCTACAAGAAGATGGTCCGAACGTGAATCTTGCTGCTGTCCCTTACTAGTTATATGCCCCTTGGTTATTTCACCCAGTGTCCTCATTTTACAAATGAGGTTTTACTAAAACTCACCTCCTAGTAGCATCTCTTAGGATTAGGGGAGGTAGTGGATACAAATCACGTGGCACAAACATCATTCATGTTCTGTATTATTTGTATGAATTCTTTATAATCTCCTTGTGAGTCACTCATTCCAGCAATGTGTGAGTGCCTATTGAGTGCCAGGAACTATTCTTATATCAGGAAACATTCCCTTCTTGCTGGTGTTCACAATGCCGCCATCACCTTGACAGATGTGTGGCCTGAAAGCCCCATCACTAGTTAGCTCTCTTTCCTCCGCATTTTCCTGTGGAAAGCACTGTCCTGACTGAAGAAAGCAGCTCATTCTCTAGTCCCCTACAGGGCGTCAACCCCTTCTCACTCAGCATTTGTACTGCGCCCCCAAACCTGGCTGGTGAGAGAGTCTTGGGGCACAGGTCCTGCTGGTGTTTACCTAACAGGCCTCAGGTGGAGAAGCCATGCTCAGCAAAGTATCCCTTTGATTTGCTGGATGCATTGGACCCCGTAGCGGTGAAATGCCTTGAGTTTGCCTGGTGGCTTCTGAGCATGTGTGTGAGCAGAGAGGAGGGAAACAGATGAAAGAAAGGGCATTCTTTGTCTGGGGGCAGGAAGCATAAAGGAAGATGATGTGGGCTCTGTTATTTTCCAGATATTGTGTTCTTTCTCCTTTCCATGACCTTCCCTGTTGAAGAAGTTCTTTACAACACAACAGAAGGAGAAAATAAGATGAAGGATTCTACATCCCTGTCTGTGATGGGGGAAAACCAGGAAAGCAAGCAAAATACAATTTGCAGGTTCTAGGAGCCGCATTCCTCAGCAGTGCTGGTCATCCCACTGCGCCAGAGGGAAATGGTGGTGGTGGTGACACAGGTGCTTAGCATGTACCAAACGCTTGTACCAGCCAGGCCCACACTAAGTGCTGGATAAACATGATCACATTTAATTTTTTTCTTTCCAAGGGAAAGGGTTCATTTGATTGCAGATCTTCCAAAAGTATTAAGGTTTAAAACCACACACATCTGTCTGTGTTTTACCCATGTTTTTGACCTCTCTAGTCATTGAAGAATGAAGGCTCTGAAGTCAGACTGACTGAGGTTTGAACCCACTTCAGCAACTTTCTAGCTGAGTAGCCTGGGGCAAGTGATTTAACCACTCTGGTCTGTAAAGTGGGAGCAATAATAATTCCTGTTTCATGAAGTTATGCAAACTAAACTAGTTACTGCATGTAGGGCCTGGCACATAAAAGCTATTATTTTTATTGATTCTCTATGATTTCTTCTCCAATGAAAAATGTATTCTTTGCTTTCAGCAATCACATTTTTCCTAGTATATAAAAAGGGAATAATATCGGTTTCATATGATTGTATTAATGGTTTAATAACTTAATGTATGTGAAGTATTACCTTACATATTCTGTTCAGAGTACACTCTCAATAAATGAGTTTGAACTTCCCTTTATATCATAAATTAGAAGTTCATTCTAAGATTTTGGTTTATCTTAAATTTTATGATAGCCAAATAGAATGCATTCATTCATATACACTGAGTGGCCAGATTATTATGATCTCTGAACACATAATAATCTGGCCACTCAGTGTATAGCCTATATAATAAAAGGCTAATATGCAAATTGTCCCCTCGACCAGCAGTTCGACCAGCAGGCAGGCTGGCCAACCACCCATGTCCCCTCCCCCTGGCCAGGCTGGCCAGACCCCACCCATGCACGAATTCATGCACCGGGCCTCATATATATATATATATATATATATATATATATATATACACACACACACACACACACACACACACACACACACACACACTGAGTGGCCAGATTATTATGCGTTCAGAGATCATAATAATCTGGCCATTCAGTGTATATTCATTAATATATACATTGTTTTGACCTTAAAAGTATTATTTTTTACCTCAAGTATAATTTAAAAAAGACATGACTGCTTAAGGAAATGTGCAAAATAAGAAGATCACTCTCAGATTAGTTGGAACTTATGAGCTAAAATGAATTTTGATTCAAGCAAGCTCAACCGCTATTGATTGAATCTCTGTGATGGTTCTAGTATTGTGCTGGCCAGGGAGGAGGCAGACTTACTCCCGGTCCAGGGTGTTTTCCATCTCCCTAGGCAGACAACACACACATGAGGCTGGGACATGACCTGAAGGCAGTGTTGATAAACCCACAGGTCCCCGGAGTTCAGAGTTGGTGGAAGTCAGTGTAGAAAGATGTCAGGGCGGCAGTGGGATTTCCAGTGAGCCTTGAGGGATGGTTAAGGATTTAACCAGGTGGAAGGAAGAGAGGACAGGGCATCCTCTCCCTGAAGAAGAGGCTGTGCCAAAGCTGGACTTGCCAGCTTCTGAGATCAATAGGCTAGAAGTAGAGCATTCTGAAGGGTGCCCATTGTAGAGAGCAGGTGTGTCCACGGAGGTCAGCATTCAGAAAACACATTCAGAATAAAAGATAGCCAGGACTTGGAGACTGATAGGACAGGAGTGACACAATGAAACAGATGGGATCCCAAAAGCTCCGGGAAGCGTGAGAAGTTAGGGCTTTGCTGACTGACAAAATGGCAGTGGTGTTGCATCTAATTGAGTTTTTGAAATTCCCCTGTGAGTGTGACAGTTGGAGGAAGAGCTGGCTTGTGGAGAGGGGGGAATAAATGGTGATGAATTTATTTTTCCATCTTTACTTTGGCCTGAATTCCAAGCAGAGATAATGATATCTGACATTTCTACATCTCTTTCCCTTCTCAGTGGAGGCCTGATACTAAGCCCTTATCTCATTTCATCCTGTGCATAATTAACTTGTTTGTTGGGTAAGGCATGGGCAGATTTCAAGCATTTTGCTTGTATAAATACAAACTTTTATGTTTTTAGAACTATTTAAATCAAAACCCATATAAGAGCATACTGTGTATCCCTTTCACAGGGGGAAAACCAAGTCATGAGGAAGTAGAACAATGTGCCCAGGGGAACTGCTGGTGAGCAGTGGAGCTGGGACGCAGGCAGTTTGTCTCTCGTGGCCACACTTCTACCCGCTAATCAGGACTCGGTCATGGAGAGGGTGAAAATTCTCTAAGAGCCAAGATGATATTACTCTTACCATCTGAGTAAAAAAAAAAAGTGAAGTAGTAGAATAAAAGCGATCCATTCCCATCCTCTCCCCCCAACCCAAACACAGAGAGTTATCAACAAGTAAATAATAAGCCAACACTTGTGCAGAAATCCTTCAAAAGTCCAGGAAAAACATAGATGCTCAAAACAGAGGCTAGTAGCTCCAGCAAATGCCCCAACTTTCTGACCTCAACAGGCCAACAGACTGTATTGCTGCAACCTTGCCTGGACTGGCCAAAACAAGGCACATGGAATCCATCAAGATGAGCATCGTAGGAAACAGAGCTGTGACTACTTAATTCAAGTTCCGCTGCGGCAGCTCGGTTTTAAGCTTTCGCTTTTTCTCACCTGGACTATTGTTGGTGTCTTGGCAAACCCTTTCTGTTCATCTGTCATGCTTTTACTGTCTATTCACAACACAGAAACACATTTATTTTCCCACCCACCAGCTGTGATTCTCAAACCACCCTTTACTCAGGCAATTATACCTGTTTCCGTTTCATCAGAGAATTCAATTTAAACTTTCAGTGCCAGTGGTTAAAATACTTACTTCATACATAACGCATTCACATAGTTCTAATTCACATTTGTGTTTCTGTTCACACTTCGCATTCTTTAATTGATTTATTTGTTAGCTAGGCCATCTGTAGATTTTAAGTACCGAGCTTTCACAAATGACTTTTCTTCCCCCTTCCCGGAGTTGTTTTGAAAACTATTTCCCTCACCTTATTGCAATGAAAGCTGTGCGACATTCTCGTCTTCCGGAGTTGAACATTTTTATAGCGTTGCCTTCTTGTATCTTTATCCTAAGTTACATTGTTACCGTCTGGGCATACACAGCCATAACTCTCAGATTGCAGAGATAATCTGTTTGTGTGGTATCTCATGGGAAGGAGACCTCTGACTTAAGCTCTGTGATCTGCTCCACAAAACAATCCAAGTCCCACTGGAGTAAAAGCAGTTGCTTGGCCCTTTGGGTTGGTTGGAGAGCATCCAGGTTGTGAATGTGCAGGAGCCTCCGAACCAGCCTAGAGTTGGTGTATGTGAGCAGTTTTCCTCCAGCTTACATCCCATCACTTTTGAACAAAAGGTTCTTTCCATCTTGGTATATGTGGCTCCTAGCCTGGTGCCTGGAGTCTGTAGGTGATCAATAAATGGCTTTTAGATGAGGAAATTATAAATCCAAATTATAAATCCAATTAGTTAGTTTACCAATATTCATTCAACATCTTTAATGTCTTGGGAGTATTATGACCTCTCAGAATGGAAGACCATTCACCAGTCTTCCTCTTTACCTTTGCCTATAAATTTTTCTATGGCATCATCTCTTTAAATTTTCCCTTAAGTGGTATGACTATGGATGATGAGAGTGAAGGTCCTTTGCGTCTGATAGCTAGTCAAGTATCTTTTTAAAAATATATATATATTTTATTGATGTTTTTACAGAGAGGAAGGGAGAGGGATAGAGAGTTAGAAACATCAATTAGCTGCCTCCTGCACACTCCTCACTGGGGATGTGCCCACAACCAAGGTACATTCCCTTGACTGGAATCGAACCTGGGACCCTTCAGTCCATAGGCCGACACTCTATCCACTGAGCCAAACCGGTTAGGGCAGTCAAGTATCTTTTTAAAAATACATTTGTGTACAGGCAAGTTTTAGGCTTTTGTCCTCTTAAAGTTCTTTCCTCCAAATATTTAACTCTACTGGAAAAATCAATCTCTCAATACTCTTTCCATGCCTATAAATCTATCAAGACCAATGGTTCTTATCTTGGCTGCACATTGCAATCACCTAGGGAGCTGTAAAACACAGTGATGCCTGAGCAAGCCAAGGAGAGAAATTGCCGAAGAGATCAAACCTGCTGACACTTTGCTTGGACATCTAGCCTCCAGAATGTTTTACAGAGAAATCAGAGGAGGGAAAGAAAGAGGTGCATACGATCCATCTTAAAACCATTTGTAAGAAATGATTTAGAGTTATTCCCATTGCTGCCAGATTCCCCTATCAAAACTTGCATCTCTGGCCTTGCTGGTGTGGCTCAGTGGTTGAGCATTGACCCATGAACCAAGAGGTCACCAGTTCGGTTCCTGGTCAGAGCACATGCCCGGGTTGCAGGCTCAATCCTCAGGATGTGGCATATAGGAGGCAGCTAGTCAATGTTTCTCTCTCTTTGATGTTTTTATCTTTCCCTCTCCCTTCCCCTCTCTGAAATCAATTAAAACATAAAAAAAAGAAAATGCAATATTCTTTAAAAAAACAAACACCTGCATCTCTGATACTTGCCCATTTGACTAATGTCCTAAAACCCAGAAGATGGGCCCTAACTGGTTTGGCTCAGTGGATAGAGCGTCGGCCTGCGGACTGAAGGGTTCCAGGTTCGATTCCGGTCAAGGGCATGTACCTGGGTTGCGAGCACATGCCCAGTAGGAGGTGTGCAGGAGGCAGCTGGTCGATGTCTCTCTCTCATCGATGTTTCTAACTCTCTATCCCTCTCTCTTCCTCTCTGTAAAAAATCAATAAAAATATATTTTTTTAAAAAAACCAGAAGATGGGTGAAAGAGGTCTTTTAAGACCCAATCTTGGTGTTCAAAAACAGTGTTCAAATCCTGTATTGATTTACGGCACTGTATTTTCTATATCTATAAGGCTATTATACCAGCAAGTTCAGAAATATTCAAATTAACTCTGAAACGTTAGTTCAATTTAAAAAGGAATCTGAAACACTGAAGGGGAATTTTTTAAAAAATCCTGGCTTACCTAGAATTTCTCAAGACAACTAAGGGAATGTACTTTAAATCCTTAGGACTTTATAATGAGGGGTTAGAAGTCCCAACATATGCTTGGGGCTATGTTAAATTAGCTTAAAACAGACCACTCAACCTACTGAAAACAACTAGGAAAATCAAATCAAATATATATTAAAAATCTGTTTGAAGGCACTGAAGAGTTACCAAGGCAACTAAATTTTGAGGGGTCAGTATCTCAGCCTAAGGCATGAGCCTGACATTTTGTGCTGCATTTATGCTTGGGCCATTGGCTCATTTGAATACTGCCGAGAGATGCTGAGGCCACATGTTCAATCTTACACATGTCAGAATAATTAAAATGGACATCAGGTAGTAAACACCCAAGGTTTATGTTTTTATTAAACATGTATTACTATTTGTTGAACATTTTTATTAATAGGAGTCAAAGAACCCACAACTAGAGCCCCAAGTATTTGGAAATTAGTTTTAGTCAAGAAGAAAAGGATTATTCCCCACATGGTATTATAAAACTGGCTTGCCATTTAGAATTAAAAAGAAGCTGATTTCAAAAAAAAAAAAAAAAGAAGCTGATTTCTACTTAATTTCTCACCTCCAAATAAATTACAGGTGAATGAAAGATCTAAACCTAAAATAAATAAATGTATACATTCTAGAACAAAATACGAATGCTTCTTTTTAGTATCTTGGCAGTGCGTGCAGTGTACAAGTCTAAAAGTAAAAAATATATTCAACTATGTAAAAACTGTTGTATGATCAAAATGCCATAAGAGTCAAAAATCAAGCTCAGAATCTCTGAGAGAATCCATCTGTGGTACAAGGTGAGGCAGAAAAACACCAGCCTTGGCACAGAGTGAATCTCAGTTTAACCAGCTCCACTTTTTATTGCTGTGATGGGCCCCTACCTTAAATAGCGGTGAAGACTCAGAGAACTAGAGAAGGATTTCCCAACTCTTAGAAAGACTTGGAGGCAAAATCAGAGTTTAGGTGTGGACAGGTTAGAGGTTCGTAGGAACAACCCAGACTTCTGTTGACACCCATGAAAATCGGCAAACAAAGTTGAGCCTGAAATAGAATACCTCTCCTTACCCATAAAAAGAGAAACCCAGATGGGAAAATGGTATATTCTCAATTGGTAACGGTGATCTGCTACAAATAAAAGTGAATTCTCTCTGGCAAGGTAAAACTATGATATTTTACATACTGTTTGTTTTTTTCCCCAAAAGAGAAAATCAGCTCCCACTTATATACCTGATATAAGAGAAGTGCTCATATTGAAAATCTGTGTAAAACTGGGCAAATATATAAGAGCATGTATATACTAGTAGATGTTAGATGCTCACAAGGTGAGTCTGTATTAGGCTGACCTCTCTGACTGGGGACAATTCCCCGACTGTGGCACAGCAAGTTGGGCGGGGGGGGTCCAAACAGTGAGCCCAGGGAGCAGAATGTTTTCAGGAGAAGGAGAGCAACGGGCATCTGTGGAACGTTGCCACTGAAAAAAGAAGCTGTGCAGAGGGGGAACCAGAGGTCCCCTCAGTGTCCCTGAATGAGAGCTCAGCTGCTTATGTCCCCACAGAGCCTCCCTGAAGCTTGTCAGACAATGGGTGAGTTGAGAGAAGAAAGGCGATAGCAGTGTTTGAGCAATTTTGGAGGAAGTTGGAGATCTGACCCCAGCAGAAATGAGAGTCCACATTAACACTTCTTCAATACTGAAGGCCTCCAGCTTAAACCCAAGTAGGCTGTGTTTTGGATTATGAAACGTGCCAGGGACTAAGTTCTGTAGTAGCTCCACCCTAACAAAGTCTGAAATGGTGGCTTGAAAATAGTTTTAAAGGAGACAAGAGTTTAGATGTGGGGGCCTTACCAAGTTGTCATTTCTTTGGGGAAATATTAAGCTTTCCACGCATTGACAGCATCACACACTCAAGGCCACACAAGCTCAGAATGAATAACTCCATTGAAATCTATGACATAAAAACCAGACCCTATCTTGGCTTTTGCGGACGGTGCTGCAGGGAGCAGGGGAGTGCAGCTGTCTCTTTGAGAAAGGGATGTCACTTGTTTAGGATGTAATCGCGGGTGGGATTTCTGGGTCAAATGGGGGTTCTATTTTGGTTTCTTGAGGCCATGGATGGATGAATGGATAAAGAAAATGTAGTATATATACACAATGGACTGTTATTCAGCCTTACAAAAAGGAAAGAAATCCCATCATTTGCGACAGTATGGATGGACCTTGAGGGCATTATGCTAAGTGAAATAAGGCAGAGAAAGACAAGTGCTCTGTAATATCACTTATATATGGAATCTAAAATAAAAAAATTCAAAGTCATAGAAACAGAATGTATAATGGGCTTTGCCAGGGGATAGGGGATAGGGGAAGGGTGGGAGTGGGAAAGGAGAGTTTGGTAAAAGGGTATAAACTTTCAGGTATAAGATAAATACATTTTGAGGATGGTGACTATGATAATACTATATTGAATAATTGGAATTTGCCAAGAGAATAGAACTTAAGCATTCTTTCCAAAAAGAATACTTTAAAAAGGTAAGAGAATAAACCATCCCCTACCCAAAGACATTGATGTCTGGATTCCACCCCAGAATTCTGATTTAATTCATCTGGGGTGTGGCTTTGGCATAGGGAAATTTAACCTTTCTCCAGTCCACTCCAAATGTGTAGCCAACTTTGAGAACTGCTGATTTAGAGTATTATTTGTAAACTAGAGGCCAGGTGCATGAAATTCATGCATGGGGGGGGGGGGGTTGTCCCTCAGCCCAGCCTGCACCCTCTCCAATCTGGGACCCCTCAAGGGATGTCTAACTGCCCGTTTAGGCCTGATCCTACCTGGACTCACAATCCAGGACTGCTGGCTCCCAACTGCTTGCCTGCTTGCCTTCCTGATTGCCCCTAACTGCTTCTGCCTGCCAGCCTGATCAACCCCTAACCACTCCCCTTCCAGCCTGATTGATGCCTAACTGCTCCCCTGCCAGCCTGATTGCCCCTAACTGCCCTCCCCTGCAGGCCTGTTCACCCCTTAACTGCCCTTCCCTGAAGGCCTGGTCACCCCTAACTGCCCTCCCCTGCAGGCCTGGGTCCCCCCCAACTGCCCTTCCCTGCAGGCCCGGTTGCCCCCAATGTCCCTCCTCTGCTGGCCTGGTCACCCCTAACTGCCCTCCCCTGCAGGCTTGATCACCCCCAACTGCCCTCCCTTGCAGGCCTGGCCCCTCCCAACTGCCCTCCCTTGCAGACCTGGTCCCTCCCGACTGCCCTCCCCTGCTGGCCATCTTGTGGTGGCCATCTTGTGTCCACATGGGGGCAGGATCTTTGACCACATGGGGGCAGCCATCTTGTGTGTTGGAGTGATGGTCAATCTGCATATTACTCTTTTATTAGATAGGATAGAGGCCTGGTACACAGGTGGGGGCCAGCTGGTTTGCCCTGAAGGGTGTCCTGGATCAGGGTGGGGGTTCCCTTGGGGCGTGGGGTGGCCTGGGTGAGGGGCCTATGGTGGTTTGTAGGCCAGCCACGCCCCCCGGTGACCCAAGCGGAGGCCCTGGTACCTGGGATTTATTTATCTTCTATAATTGAAACTTTGTAGCCTTGAGCAGAGCCAAGCCTCCTGCTTGCTCCAAGGCTGCAGCCATTTTTGTTGGGATTTATTTATCTTCTATAATTGAAACTTTGTAGCAGAGGCCAAGGCAGGCCAGGGCTGCGGGAGCTTGGCTTCCTCCATTGCCGGGGGCAACTCAAGCCTCCTGCTCTCTCCAGCTCCGTGGCTGCCACCATTTTTGTTGGGATTTATTTATCTTCTATAATTGAAACTTTGTAGCCTTGAGTGTAGGCCTGGGCCAGCCAGGGCAGCAGGGAAGCTTGGCTTCCTCCATTGCCAGGGAAACCCAAGCCTCCTGCTTGCTGCAGCTCCGTGGCCACAGCCATCTTGGTTGGGTTAAATTGCATACTCGCTCCTGATTGGCTGGTGGGTGTGGCTTGTGGCTGTAGCAGAGGTATGGTCAATTTGCATATTACTCTTTTATTAGATAGGATACTCAAAAGGCTATAACTCTACGTAGAGCATAACACATTGTATTTTATATCAGTATTGCTATTTTTGAAGTTTTTCATATTAAACACTCATAATTACCATCACTAAACTGCACAGTGTAATATTTTTCTGCATCAGTGACAGATCATCTGGAAAACTTATTAAATGTGCAGATTTTACACTCCACCTTAGAGATTCAGATTTAGTATATTAGCAGTAAATCCAAACTTCTGCATTTTCCAAAGTGCTCCCAAGTGATTCTTGAATTTGAAGGGTATTGCCTCAAAAAGATGTCTGGAAAAGTTAATACAGGAGTTAAGTAGACTAAGACCGTAAAGGACAGAGAAAATACAGATTTAAATTTTCTACCAGTTTTTGGAATGCAAATTACATATTGATGGCAGTAAGAATTTTTGAAAAATAAGTATGAACCATCAGTGTAACATTTATTGATGTAAATGTCTTAGTGCACAGTGTCAACTTCATGTAAAAATATAAACAATATTAACTTAAATAAATCTATTAACTCTAATTCTTTAAGTTACAAAAATGTGAAAGTATTCAAGACTGCTACCATGTTAAAAAATACATATATACACACACATCTAGAATACCTTTAATTTAGGCTTTTAAAAAAATCAGTCCTTTGTCCATTCACATTTTAAAGGAACAGAAAAAATTTAAGGCAACCAGTTATGTTGGACAAATTTAAGAACACCCAGGATAACAAACTCGTTGAGCTTTAGGACAAGCACACATTTTATTTTAAGGTTGAAAGACTCCTCTATCTAGCTTAAACTTCCTTGGGAATTTAAGGAAATGAATTACTTAAACTGGAGCTACATCAAAATGTCAAGTTAACACATCTTGGCTTGTAATGGTGCCAAGGGATCTAATGTCTCAATGATCAGGGCCTTTGGTTTCCAAATCAGGTTAAAGGTAATGTTATTACCAGGATGCTGGCGCTTTCATTTTATTTTTTTTCCCAGCTCTTTCCTATCTGTGCTAAGACCTGACAAGATCACATTGCAATGAATGGAAATAGTGAAAAACAAACAAAATAGCTGCAAAAAAAAAAAAATGTCAATATGGTCCACAAATTCAGAAAAATTAAAATGAATATCCTGCTATATAATAAAAGGGCAATATGCAAATTGACCCTAATGGTGGAATGACCAGTCCCTATGACATGCACTGACCACCAGGGGGCAGATGCTCAATGCAGGAGCTGTCCCCTGGTGGTCAGTGCGCTTCCACTGGGGGAGCACTGCTCAGCCAGAAGCCGACTCATGGCTGGCCAGAGCAGCAGCGGTGGTGGGAGCCTCTCCCACCTCCTCAGCAGCACTAAGGATGTCTGACTAATGGTTTAGGCCTGCTCCCCGAGGGCTCCCGGGCTCCAGAGGGATGTCTGACTGCCAATTTAGGCCCAATCCCCTGGGGAGCGGAACTAACAGCTTAGGCCCAATCCCCTGGGGAGCGGGACTAACAGCTTAGGCCCAATCCCCCAGGGAGCAGGCCTAAGCTGGCAGGTGGACATCCCCTTAGGGGTCTGGACTGAGAGAGGGTGCAGGCCAGGCTAAGGGACCCCTCCCCCCACCGAGTGCACAAATTTTTGTGCACCGGGCCTCTAGTTTTCTCATAATAGTCAATGATGCATTTGGTTTTTTGTAATCTTTTCTTGATGTTTGTTTGTTTTTGAGACTTGAATACCTCATAACTGACATAGTATTATATAACCAAGAAGAACATCAGTGGAGTATGGTTGCCATTATTTGTTTTTCTTGCAAATTTTCCTGGTTAGTGCCCTTTCTTTCTAATAACATGTGTTCCCTGGTCAGGAACTTTTCCATGAATCCCACACCCACTACCTGGCCACAGAGATGAGCTTATAACCTAGGTCTAGGACAGTCTAACCATAGTACCCATTTACACAATTGTTCCAAAGTTTTGGTTATTTGGCTCAAGCTGTGCTAATCAGGATCCAGTTGAGTTCTCAGTTTACAGTGGGGGCATGACCCAGCCTTTGGGGCACCTGCAGAAAAGATGAGAAGGGAAGCCAGTGGAAGGAGAAAGCCTGTTTGCAGTAAGAGAATGGAGCAAAGGGAGAGAAGCCAAAATTTGGGGTGGGCATAGAGAACCTGGGGCGTTACATCTGGGTTCCAATTCCTGAAGCTGTGGTACCTGCAGCTTTTGACTCTGTGAGCTCTTCTCAAGCCTCTTTTCTTGCTCCAGGAACTAATAAATCCCCCCTTTGGCTTAAGCCAGTGGTTAGCAAACTCATTAGTCAACAGAGCGGCAAACCATGGCGGCTCGCGAGCCCCAATTTGCCGACCACTGGCTTAAGCCATCTTGAATGGGTTTCTAACATTTGTAACTAGAATTCCAACATAGAATATCAAATCCATAAATCCCACCTATCATTTTACAGACAAGAAAAACGTGATTATCTTGCCCAAGGCCACACATCATGACTGAATTCTTTGCTCTTCAATCTATTGGCATGCTCTGCTTCAAGAAAAAGCTGAAACTTTGAGTTAGTGGGGTTTGTGTGTTTAATAACCCCCTATGCATTCATAACTGGTCCCAAGCAGACTTGTGAGTGACTGGGTAAACCAGTGTCAGTTCTGAGGGCTGAAAAAACACCTCCCAGAATTTGGGGCTACAGCTCTGTTAGCTGAGTGTAGCTGCATTGATGTGTGTTCCACAGTAGAGATATTCTTTATTGAACCAAGGCCCACATGATGAAATTTCCACACTGAATGATCTCAGGAGTTGAGTGCGATAATTGAAACTAAAAATTAGGTTAAGACATTTTTTTATAACTGCTTTAGAAGTTGTCAACACCCACTCAATTTATAATAGTAACCAGTAATTCACTGTACAAAGAACATATTAGTTAACACCTATAAAACCCTGGCTGTCCAACTGGTGATAGCTAAATAATCTAGAATATCCTTAGGTACTACAGACTACAGGGGTATACTGGGTTATTGGTCCTAATTCGTGCTGTCATAGCTTCATATACCTTTACCTTCTGCCCTGTGACTACAGTGCTTCCCTGGGCAATCAGCTCCCAGCTGACTAACATGGCTTACTGGGAGAGCTTGCTTTGATGAATGTAGTTAAGAGGATAAAACGATGCTCACATGGTTTGGCTTCTCTTGTGATTCTGCTACTTGTTACAGGTGGGAATCTGCACAGGTTAAAATGAAATTTTACCTATTTTTTGAATACTCAATATTGGCACATACAGTAGCATTCCAAAGGTACCAAAGGGTATACAACCACCTGGGTCCCCTCCCTGGAGGGAGCCATTTCCTGTGTAACCTTCCAGAGAAACTTGATCCATATACAAGAGAAGTCAAATAGCAGTATTTCCTGGAGTCGGAACCTAGAGGCTTCTGGATCAGGCTGGAAAAGTCCTTCCTGGGAAGAGTCTGATTCTCTTACTTGAGGATATTTGTAATCTGAGCGACCAGCCTGTAGGCAGACCTATAAAGAACTTACTGTTGACCAACTACTTGTCATATAGAGCTATTGATCTCATTTGAAAATCTTAAAAATGTACTGTGTCCAAAATGCAATCGATATTAGGGTACACCTGAAAACTCAGACAGGGAACTGCTCCTTGGCCTAAAGCAGGTAACAAGGACACAGTCATGATTTCAGTTTGCGCCATCCTCAAACTGTTTGTTTCCTTTGGAGACAGATCATTCCAATTAAGACCAAACACTGGAAAAACATGGTAAAAGGAAGTTTCATCTATTTATAGCAATATACGAATTAACTGTTTTTCTCATTTTAACTTGTTTATAACTCAAACGGAATTTTAAAAAATTGAGCTGAAATGGTAAATTACATATTTAACTTTAATTAATTTGTACCAGATTGATATTTTCATCTGCAAAAATGTTTAAACTTTTAATTTTCTCCTAAAAGCATAATGAAATGAGCAAAACCACTGATCAAATTTAAAAATTTATTTACAAAACTTAATTACTTTGCTTTTAAAACACAATTATTCAATTCACAAAGATTAACCAAAACACAAAACGCTGTCAAAGTTTATTATTATAATCTTTCACAAAATCAATAGCTTAAACAAAAGACTGCCAATGAATACTTTAATGTAAAACCACAATGTAAAAACAGGAACTTTAGTTCTAGTGACTGGAATACAAACAGATAAATAATTTTCTTCAAAGGGAAAAAATACTTGAGGGGAAAAAATGGTATAACATGTAAAGCAGGAAATGTAAATATCAGTTTAGTTCCTCATTGCCAACATGGCATTTATATCCCAGATGAGATTTCGTAATTGATCCATAATTTGCTTCAGCTGTTGATTCTTCTGTTTGAGTTTCTGGAAAAACAAAAGAATTTATGAAAAATGAAATATAGACCATGAAGTTAAAAGACTAAATGTCATAAGTTTGGACTCCAGACAATTAAGCTAAGTATTCCCTTCAAGCAGATCTCAGTCCTTTTCTGCCCACAAATATTCACTGAAAAGCATACTGAGTTCTAACTCAGCCCACAGAGGCCTGGCTCCAGCCTCCACCTTCCTTTACTCGTCTACTTCCACCTTCAAAGAAAATAGACAAAATATTTAATTGTTCTAAAACCTAAGTATATAGGTTTGCCAAGAGGCACTGTAACAGAATGGTCAAGAGCCAGACTCTGTGGGCTTCTCCTTGGTTCCTGCACTAAACGTATGACAGTGACCAAATTACTGAACCTCTCTGTGCCTCAGTTTCCATATCAGAAAGATGGGGATAGTAACTGAACCCACTTCAGAAGAGTTGACATGAGGATTAAAAGATCTGATTCACGTCAAGTATTTGAGCTATCAATGCAGGAAGTAAAGTATAATACAAGTACAATGCCTGATGCCATGGATCTTTCAAAAATGTGGCAGAAGTCACTGTTTGCCCAAACATGAAGCAATCTACTTCTAGTTCTGAAAACTGAGGACCAAATGGCACAGTCCCCGGTGTAATCCCTACATCGGAGATTTGCTGGCTGCCCTGCACGCACACGGCACGTGTCTCTGTGTTTCTGTGTCTGAGTTTCTACCAGACTACAATTTATAAACTTCCTTTTAAGGTTCTTTCCTCAAATCCTATGAGGCAAATGTCTGCTTGGGTAAAACAAGATAAAAATAGAGAACTTCTGGTGAGTGTCTACTAGGTATTATAATAAGAAGCATTACTGTTCAACAATCTTTTGGGAACATTACATTTGGAAATAAAATATTTACTTAAATAGTTTTAAAGAAACTATATTAAAATACCTCCACATAAAGTAGTACATCTTCATTATAAAGAGGCATAAAAATATTAATTTTTATATCATTAAAGAGCAAACCAAGATTACGTAAACTGCTCATATTAATTCTATGTAGAATTAAAGTAACAGGGAGAAAGTAACTAAAAAGGGGGACCAAGTAATTCTTATTGGAAACAGAAAAGCAATTTACAGAGACTTTAATGTTTAATATTAATTCAATTTAATTCATATTTGAAAAGAGAAATAAAACAGTCAGATAAAACTTATGACCATGCAGTACACAGGGCATGATGTACAGTAGACAGCACCATAAAGCTTACGCCAACAGTTTTTAGAAAAAGACTGTCAGTATTCTAGTTAGTCTCCTTGTCCAGTTTTCAGACGGCCCACTTTCTAAGTTCTGTTGTCATAAGTATGTGGTAGTTATTTAGGCAACTGTGTGTATCATCTAACCAAACAGACCCAGATAACTGGGTGAGAGCACAAATGACTGGATGACCAACACCACGGCTAGGAAGTCTTTTTCACCCCAGAGACCAAGAAACTGACACATGTACCAGCAATGAAGGGCAGTGTGAAGCGAGTTACCCTACTGAGAGTCTAGGTCAGTGGTCGGCAAACTCATTAGTCAACAGAGTGGCAAACCGCAGCTTGTGAGCCGCAGTTTGCCCACCACTGCCCTATACAATAAAAGCCTAATATGCAAATTGTCCCCTTTGACCGGGAGTTAGACCAGGGGGCGGGGCAGCCGGCAACCATGGAAAGGGAGGCCCAGCCAGTGGTGGAGGCAGGCAGCGGGGAAGGGAGGTCCCAGACGGCAGCAGGCAGCTGCTAGGGTCCCTGGGTCCCTAGTTTAGAAATGTAAATTCTGATATACTTGTTTTAAAAAATTAGCCTCATTAATTCTTAAAAAATAGTGTAAAAACTAAAAATTGTAGTCTATTTTCATGGTAATATTCAACTCCAGGCAATAGTAAAAAAAATTACACGGCCAACAGTATGGTGAATGCAGGGGGAGGTGAAAGAGGGTTTAGGGGGATAAATGGAAAAAAATAGTAAAAAAAATTATTTTAGGTATGACAGATAGGGTGGGCAAAAGTAGGTTTATAGTTGTTCATATGAAAAATAATAATTAAAAAATAACATTAAGAATAAACTGTGTTTCACATACAACCATAAACTACTTTTGCTCCACCTGCATTATAAGGCACTGGATAAGTTTTTCTCAAAGATGCCACAAAGTTATAAATTACAAAAATTAGCATACATGTAAACTACCTGGAGCCAAAATACATCATGAAACTATCAACAGCAAAGCTGACAGTTCTTCTTATTAGTGGTTAAATTGTAAATCAATTTTCATGACATGATGCAGAATTTAATATATACAATCTTGCCACTGATTGATTTTAACAGAGATTGACAGCTGCTATTATCAAAATCCATCAGCTTTGCCTAATTTGCTACATTAACAGGTGAAGATGTAAGCAGAGTAGATACTTAAAAAAAATAGGTTTATGCTAAGTCATGCCATGTAACTCAATATCATACAAAGGCTGTGACAACTGGTCAAAAATGTTTTAATTTCTAAATGCATAGACTGAGATATATGTCAACTCTAAAAAACTACCCGCATTATCTTTCAATTTCATTTTACCATCAACAGAATAGTTTTAAGCAAAATAGAACCCATTCTGATACTCAAAACATACAGTCTCAACCACTTGTTTGGGCATTAGGGCTTATGGATTCCAGAACATGAAAATAAAATGAAAAGTATTTATATATGAGCCAAAAATTTGATGACTGAAACTAAGCCATCCTGTCTTCTGATGATTTACATCAAATACTGATTATAAACTTGGTGCTCCAAAGCTTCAAGGCATTATGGCAGTCATAGTCACACAGGTAGTCAGGAACCAGGCGTATCATGTAGATTAAATAGTAAACACACCCCTTCAGTGTTGTTCTATACAATTTCAACTTCACAATGATACAGTAATATTTTGAAAATGACTGAATGAGGGTCAACTGAGAGATTTATAAAGCTACTTAACTTTATATGGCTTATTTACTTCCCTGGCCTTTGGGATCAAGTTCACAAAAATCCCTGTTTTTGTTTCTATTTCTGTGAAAAATGCCACTGGGATATTTATAGGGTTTGCATTAAATATGTAGATTGCTTTAGGTAATACGGACACTTTAACAATTCTTCCAATCCATGAACACAGAATATTTTTCCATTTCTTTGTGTCTTCTTCAATTTCTTTCAACAATGTTTTATAGTTTTCAGTGTATATAGTTCTTAACCTCCTTAAGTTTATTCCTAAGTATTTTATTCTTTTTTGTTGCTATTATAAATGTATACAGAAATGCAAGATTTTTGTATATTGATTTTATGTCCTGCAACTTAATTATATTTACTGTTTTTAATAGTTCTTGGTAGTAAGATATTTTTGATCATACACTCAAAGTATTGCCATATTTAGATTATATGAAAGGACTTTTAAAAAATAACCAAGAAAGTTATTTCTAAACCATCAAATCAGATAAAAAGAAAAATTAAAGAAATGAAAAGAGAAATGAAACATACTTAGAAAAATTACATCTTCCTGAATTTACATGTTTATTTTTAATACTATAAAATCTTCTGTGGTAGAGAATGAGCTATATGTCACATGTGGTACTCTGAAATTATAGTTAACATTACAAAGGTATTTTACTTATATATATGTCAATGCATTTTATAAAAAAAATCCTTTTTGCAGAGAAGAAAAATAAATAGAACACATCTATTGTGAATTAATACATAGATTATCAATAGAAACAGAAAACTTCTTAATAAACGAATGTCTCATCTCTGGACTATCAAACACAATTTATACTTCATAATCGAAATTAAGTTCCCAATCCCCTCCTCAACTCCTACCAATTTTGTATTTGAGTTTTTTATGCTCATTCATTACTGTCAAATCTGCTGGGAATAGTCTTAATTTTTACTTCCCCTTTAAAAAAAGTTTTATTTTATAAAATCTATCCATCTTTTTCCTTCCTCCTTAGTTTTGATATATATTTTTCTTTTAATTTTCCAGTATTTTTTGTTTTGCAGGTATTATTTTTAACTCTGAAATTCACTTTGACATATAGTGTAAAATAAAAGCTAACTTAATGCACCCCCAAAGTTTCTATTTTTAAAGACTAATTTTCTATATAATCCCTCTTCTGTCATATTAAATTCTTATCTACAACAGAAGGACTACTTTTGTAGGTATGATTTAACTAATCTGTCTATTCTTTTGTCGATATTTCACTTATTATTTTTATACTATGCTTCATCTTATGTTTTAATTTTTAATACAAAGAATGCTGATTTATTACTCTTATCAGTATTTTAATTGTATACTCTGAAGGAAAAATTCCCATCTGGATTTTTATTTGGATTTGTTTTTTGATTGGTATTGCACTAAAGTCTTATTTTTGTGTACTTTTAAGAGAATGCCTATTTGGATTTGGATTGTTACTATATTATAACTATGAAATAATCAAGACTGGCATTTTTAGAGTATTTATTGGCCACATAAGAACTTTATATGTTCTTTTAATTAGTCAAAATTTTTTATAAATCTTAATAAGTTTAGTCACATATATCATTGAGATAAATCCTAACTACTTAATATTTGTTGTTGCAATTGTGAATAAGATCTTATAATCTAATTGGCTTAATCATTATAAGAGAATGGTATCATCTTATATTAAGCGTTTTTATTGAACTTATTGACTGTAGTTATCAAGTTTCTTTGCCTTAACAAGCTTGAGCTATAATATATGTACAAGCTTAATAAACTTAATAAGCTTGTATATTTTATAATTCCTGCTTCCTAAAGTTTGTTTCTTTTTGTACTGTCTATAACTTCTAAAATAATATTAAATATAGTTGTGTGAGACATCTTATTTTATGCCTGAAAAAAGTGTGAAAAAATGCTGGTTATTTATCAGAAATAAAGACTAAAAAAAGAAAGGGAAAAAAGATACTATCTTGTTAATAGTTTTAAGTCTTTAAATCAGCAATATTTGAATTTTATCAAATGTTTTTTAGATTTGAGAAAAAATTTTCCAATTTAATCTGATTATACCTCAGAAAATCCTTTTTGTGGTGTATTAATTGTAAATACCCTGCTGAATTCTATTAACTGGAATTAAACTTTCAGGAGCAGGATGGGGGATTTGTACATGAAAGTGTGAAACTGGTAGTTTTATTTATTGTGTTATTGGTTAGGTTTTTATAAGTAAGCTTGGGCTATGTTCCTACCAGAAAGAGCAATAACTTTTCCTGTTTCTCTGTATTTCATGTGAACTATCTGAACATCTTCTGAACTTCTGAAAATATCAGCAATAAATACATTCAAGTTTGGATCTCTTTTTGGTGAGCAGGGGTGGGGGTAGGGTAAGGTAATGCTTTGATAACTCTCTTTATTTTTTTTTTTTTAAAGATATTTTTATTGAATTCAGAGAGGAAGGGAGAGGGAGAGACAGAAACATCAATGATGAGAGAGAATCACTGATCAGCTACCTCTTGCATGCCCCAAACTGGGGATCGAGCCCGCAACCTGGGCACGTGCCCTGACTGGGAATCTAACCGTGGCCTCCTGGTTCATAGGTCAATGCTCAACCACTGAGCCATGCCGACTGGGCTACTCTCTTGATTTATTATTCAGGTGTTGAGACATTCACATTTCCTATTTATAAATTTTTATCTTTTGTTGCTCCAAATATGCTGTATACTAGAAAGCTAGAGTTCTGCCTACAAAGAGTAAATGGGCTGTGACTGAGTGCCTATGAAGATCTTCCAAAAGCTTTATGGCACAAATTTTGCAGTCTCTATTCTGACGCTTTAGCTGAGATTTCTACTTACCTTTTAGTTCTTGGATGTACTCGAAATGAGTTAAATTCACCACACAAACCATTTCATGTAATTCTATAATTCAAATTATGTTTTCCAGTCACATTAAACTCCCCTGTAATTGTTATCAATAATTCTGGAATATAAAATGTACAGAACTAATCACTCACTTTATTTACTTCAGCAATTTCTCGCCTCTCTTCACTAGCAAAACGAGGTGGGCCAGCCCGATCATCATTCTTTGAGCCATCTTCTTCCACATATGGAATTAGTTGCTGGAAGTTATAAACAAGTTAAAAGTAAAAAATACGACATAAAATTTCCAATTACACTGGTATAGAAATGAGTCCGATTATGGTCAATTTTTATACTTTTAATAATATAAAAAGAAAATTTAACTTAGATGATGGTCTAAAATAACAGCGTGATCAGTTTATCATTTCAATGCACTTTGTACATTAGTTTTTGGGTTTCTTTTGAGAAATAGCTGTTATAACACTAGTTGTTACATATAGTTAAGTAATACCATACTCATTCAACCAGCAAATATTTAATTGCCAGCCACTGGGTGACACACTGCAAAAATTGTGACACATAAGTTGTGATTCCCACACCTAAGAAATTCATGGACTGAGATAGAATAGGCTTTCTTTCATTCACACTAGAAAAAACTTCATGGAAGTGCATGATATAAATCTCATTTACTCGCTATTTAGAACCTAAGTACCTATGCAAATTCCTAGATGTCGTAACTTCTTTTGATTAGGAAAAAGTTGTGGTTGTTTTTTAATTTTGTAGGAGAAAAAAATGTATAAAGCAATGAAACTTCTAGCAGAATTATAATTAAATATGTATGGTGTGTGACGAAGTTTATTTGATGAAACCCCTCATAGATGTGATAGACTTCAGGAGTCATGTAGTCTCAACCATCTTATATTATTACCAATCCAGGTAAATAGATGGTACAACCAGGAGTCATCTGGCTAAACTTCTTCAACTTCCTTCATAGAGACAATAAAGACTTACCCACACCCACTTTCCTCCTTTCCTCTCTCCTAATGCACACTCGTCCTTTCTCCTGAATACGGTTAGTCTTCATTCCTGTGCTTTGCCTTCTGTCTTTATTACTTATCTGCTTCCCAACCTTTCCCTACGGTTTCTTCCTTTATCATCTAAATAAGTTCTCATCTCTCCAGGTGGAGGAAAAATGCCAAAAACCCCTTGACTCGATCCTTCTTTCCATCCACTGCATTCCTCTCGATTTTTATCTCAGCTTCTTGAAAGATGGATAGCCACTTGTTGGCTCCAGTTCCTTATTTCCTGTTCAATCTTCAACCTACTGTGATCTGACTTCTTGTTGCTACCATTTCACTGCAGTGCTGCTCAAATATACTGACAATTCTCTAGCAAAATCTACTGAACAGTTTTCAGTCCTTATTTTCCTTGACTTCTTTGCAGCCTCTGACTATTTGCCAACCATATTTCTGATCTTTCACCAACACCTTTAACCACTTCTTTTTAGGATGCTTTGCGTCTACTCTTTCTCTGTCCATCCCTTCCTGATCACTCAAAAAAGAAGCATTGATCATATGAAACTATTCTTTATATGTAATGAGAGAACATCCAACTCTTCCCAGCTACCTTTGGTGGCAGAGATATAACTTGTCAACAGGAAAGGCTATGTTTAACAATATCATATACCTAATTAACTAAACTATATTTAGGATCCAAAGTTAAATTTACAGAATACATTTTAAAACAAGTGATTCACTAAGCTAATTTAAATTATTAATGATGAAAACATAACTTTTATCCATAAAGAACTCACATTTAAACTATTTAAAAAGTATTTGACAATTCTATTTAAACTCCTACTAAAAAAACCCACAAAAACCACCATGCACTGATTTAATTAATAGGAGACACTGACAATGATAAAAATTGCCACAGATAACAGTTGCATTCTAACAACCTAAATTCACTAATAAGCCTATATATTAGTGTACAAAAATTATTAACATGAAAATATGTTATTAATTCTATACATACACTAGAGGCCCGGTGCACAAAATTCGTGCACGGGGGGGGGGGGGGTGTCCCTCAGCCCAGCCTGCACCCTCTCCAATCTGGGACCGCTCAAGGGATGTCCAACTGCCCGTTTAGGCCCGATCCCCTGCAGGCCTGGTTTCCCCCAACTGCCTTTCCCTGCAGGCCTGGGTCCCTCCCAACTGCCTTTCCCTGCAGGCCTGGGTCCCTCCCAACTGCCTTTCCCTGCAGGCCTGGTCGCCCCCAACTGCCCTCCCCTGAAGGCCTGGTCACCCCTAACTGCCCTCCCCTGCAGGCTTGATCGCCCCCAACTGCCCTCCCTTGCAGGCCTGGTCCCTCCCAACTACCCTCCCCTGCTGGCCATCTTGTGGCGGCCATCTTGTGTCCACATGGGGGCAGCCATCTTTGACCACATGGGGGCAGACATCTTGTGTGTTGGAGTGATGGTCAATCTGCATATTACTCTTTTATTAGATAGGATAGAGGCCTGGTGCACGGTTGGGGGCTGGCTGGTTTGTCCTGAAGGGTGTCCCGGATCAGGGTGGGGGTTCCCTTGGGGCGTGGGGCGGCCTCGGCGAGGGGCCTGTGGTGGTTTGCAGGCCGGCCACGCCCCCTGGCGACCCAAGGGGAGGCCCCGGTATCTGGGGTTTATTTATCTTCTACAATTGAAACTTTGTAGCCTAGAGCGGAGCCAAACCTTCTGCTTGCTCCATGGCGGCAGCCATTTTTTGGGGGATTTATGTATCTTCTATAATTGAAACTTTGTAGCCTTAAGCGGAGGCCTGGGCCGGCCATGGTGTGCCGAAAGCTTGGCTTCCTCCATTGCCACGGGCAACCCTAGCCTCCTGCTCTTTCCAGCTCCATGGCTGCTGCCATTTCTGTTTGGGTTTATGTATCTTCTATCATTGAAACTTTGTAGCCTTGAGTGGAGGCCTAGGCCGGCAAGGGCAGGCGGGAAGCTTGGCTTCCTCCATCGCCGGGGAAACCCAAGCCTCCCTCCCGCTCTCTGTGGCTGTAGCCATCTTGGTTGGGTTTATTTGCATATTTGCTTCTGATTGGCTGGTGGGCGTGGCTTGTGGGTGTAGCGGAGTGATGGTTAATTTGCATATTACTCTTTTATTATATAGGATATTCTATACATATATTTATATCATATTTTCATCTTCTCTAGTCAAAAGTAAAACTGATATAATTCAAAATCTGGAGATATTGCAGAAATAGGAGAAAGTGAGAAGGGCGACAATGACAAACACTTGAGACCATCTTATGTCTTACATTCACCCTCCCTTTACCACTGGAACTTGCCTCTACTGGAATGGGATCCATCCCTCCGCAGTTTTCATTGCATTTGTCATAGACCAGTCTCAGCTTCCGGAAGAGAATAGAAAGCTGGCGAAGGTGATCCTGGAGCTTTGCTAGCCGATCTTGGTATGTTCCAGTATGGTACGTGACACCATTTGGGAGCTTATCAGGCAAAACAAAATAACAAAAATAAAAAGTAATGAAAATCAAGACTTTCTATAAGTAAAGTTGGCAAACAAACAATTTTAAGTACTGCATAAAAGCAAATAGTTCCTCAGTTAATCAAGTGCAAGTTTAAGAAATTAAGAGTAATCCGTGCTCATTTCTCAGCTCCTTGGCATACTGTTAAGTATAACTTTAAGAATGTACAATTTTAATATTATTTACTATTACATAAAGGCAGCAAATGGCTGATCTCAACTAGAAAGTGAAAAGTAAAATAAAATAAAAAAAAGAAGAAAAGAAATAAATGAAGACAGGATTTTTTAACAAAAAGAAAAGTAATAATATGCTGTTCCTGTTGCAAAATAATCTCAAGGTACCTTAACTCTGATAATTAAGAAACTCAAGGCACACAATGAAATATAAAGCTGTTACCAAAAGTTTTCTTTAAAAATAATATATAGCAGGAGATATAGATGCAAATCGATCTGAACTTGAACATTATTAATAAATTACTATAAGTAACTGCTCTGATCATCAACTGACCTGATGCTTATGCGTTTTTAATTTGGTAATTTTATCAAAGGAAGCCAAATGTATGTATGTAATGAAATGATAAAATCACAAAAAATGGAAATCAATCATTATTTATTTAGAACTTATAACTAAATACGTGCCTTTTGTGCCTTCCTGAAACTCGTGTACAAAATCTTCCTTTCTCTGTACATCTTTACATTTTATTTCCATAATCTTATCTGTGAAGTCATCCTAACATAAGCATTAACATTTACATCCTGTTTTCTAGTATACAAGGTGCTTTCATTATAAGCACTTGCCCTTATCTTGGGGATTAAAGTGATAAAACTAACTACTTACTGTCTAATAGCTAGATCAGTCCAGTTTTTCTAAACCTCAGTTCATTTTTCATTTTTTTAAACAGATGAAATAAAAATGAAAAACAAAAAAGTACATGATACAGTGTTCGGAGAAAAAAGAAAATAAGACACACTATTGTTACAAGTAAGGTAAAACCATAAAAATGAAAAAGAGACTGGAAAGGCTTACATAGTTGATGAAAGATATATTAAGGAGATAGTCTTGAATAATTTGTTTTCTTCTTTTTTCACTTTCAAATTTTCTATAATGTTATGGTTTATAAGATAAAGAGATGGATCTTCTGAAATTATTTGAGTGAGATATTGTTAGGATTTTCAGAAATTCTTAAGCATTAAAACTTTCTGAGGATAGTGTCTCAAAGAAATGTGATAAAAAATACCAAAGGCTGAATTAGTAAAAATAGTTTAAGTGAGAAAGGCATTAAAAGTTCACCACCCAATACAATGTAGTATTAAGCTTTCCAATTTATGAACTTTCACAAACACAATCAAAGAAATGTTTCCAGTTTGGGTGCTAGTAAGGAGTACGATAATTATATCTTACATACAGAAGCACTAAGTACCTTTCCCGTAGCATTTACGAGGTTTAGTACTTTGCCCATATTTTCTACTTAGTGAAGACTGGAACTTTTTCACATTTGTATCACTGTATTTAGTACAGTACTGACAAACAGAAAGTTTTAAAGTACAGTATAACTGATTTTACTTTAATGAGCTATTTTCCCAACAAATCTATACTTAAAATTCACTTAGAAGTGTGTGTCATGTAAAAAGAACTTCGAATAGATTTTTTCACAAAGGAAAACAAAATCATTTTGAAATGCAAATAATCACCCTCTTTAAATTCACCTACTTAGTAAGTTTGGGTATTAGTTTTCATATACAACATCAACTTCTCAAAGAAAGGAATAATTAATTCAGTCAAAAAATTATTGCACATTCTACATGTGTCAGGCACTGTCCAAGAAGCTGGGTTAAAATAGTGAACATGAGAGACACGTTCTGATACTGCAGAGTATAAGTTATTATAGTGCCTAAGAGCCTTGTTATACACTGTAGTGTACATATTTAGCTGAAAAGCTCATCAATAATCATCTCCCTCATGAATGCTAATGAAGGCCCATAAATATATGATCATACCCCAGATACCAAAAAGGCATTCAATTAAATTTAATATCCATTCTTAAAATAAATATAAAACTTGGTCTAAACATTCCCCAGTGTGATAAAATTCATTTATCCTAGTTAAAAAGTCAGCACAGCACCATGATTAATATGGAAACATTAAAAGCATTCTCAATGAAGTCAGAAACAGAACAGGATGTCTACTAAGACCACTAATATTACTAGTGAACACTATTCTGGAGGAACTGGCCAATACAATTAGAGAGGGAAAAAAGAAAAAATGTTAAAACATTAAAAAGGATGTGGTATAGCCGAAACCGGTTTGGCTCAGTGGATAGAGTGTCGGCCTGCGGACTGAAGGGTCCCGGGTTCGATTCCGGTCAAGGGCATGTACCTTGGTTGCGGGCACATCCCCAGTGGGGGGTGTGCAGGAGGCAGCTGATCGATGTTTCTCTCTCATCAATGGTTCTAGCTCTCTATCCCTCTCCCTTCCTCTCTGTAAAAAATCAATAAAATATATTAAAAAAAAAAAAAAGGATGTGGTATAATCATCACTACAAATGATATGAGAAAGTGCTACTATCAATAAAAGAATTCAAGATGGATGTGGGTACAAAGTTAAAGTATAGAAAACAATAGTTTGCTTTTCATATATAAAAACAAAAGAAAATGAGAAAGGATAAAGACCCTATTTACAATAGCAACAATAAAGACAAAACATCTAGAAATAAATTTTTTAAATTCCAAGATAAAAATGAAAACTTAAAATACTCCATAGGGACACAAAGGATATTCCATGTTCTTGGTTATTAAGACTCAACATAATAGTGATGTCTCCAGGTTAAATGAGCCTATTAAAAATGTGAACAGGTTGTTCTCAGAACTAAACAAGCAGATTGTAAAGTACATGTGGAAAAATAAGCAAGAATAGCCAAGGCAATTCTGAAAAATAAGTGTAAACACAGTATAGAGCCTCAATAAATAGAAGTTTGGCATTACATAAGAGAAAGACAGCTAAGTGAATAGAACAGAATAGAACATCCAGAAATAGGCTTATTTGTATAAAGTAGCATCTGAAATCAATGAGGAAGGAAATAAGTTATTCAACCAACCTTTTAAAAAAAGTAAGTCCAGGGCCATGCCTCACACTTTATTCTAGGCTAAATTCCATCTGGATCAAAGTTTTAAATATAAAAATGGAAGCAAATGCCATATGAAGAGAGATGATCAAATTCATCCCAAATAGGAAAAACAGATTTTTACCCATCCAATGATCAAAGATCCAAAAATATAACTCTGTTAGAGCCCAGTTATTGCTCTTGGATATGGTAGCATAAATTGGTATAACCCCCATGGAGGGCAATTGTTCAAAATACATCTAATTATAGAAGCACATAGCCATTTCTAAGAATTTATCCTACAGGTACACTTGTGCATTTATGCAGAAGGTTATTCACTGCAGCCTAACAGAGATTAAAAGCAACCTAAATGCCCTTCACTAGAGAACTGGTTAAATAAATTACAGTATTTCCATGTAGTGGATTACTGTACTCTTTAAAAAGAAAAGGAGTTATTTTCTGTATGAATATGAATAAACCCCAAAATATACCAAATGAAAAAAGCAAGGTGCAAAATGTGTGTAACATACTGTTATCTGTGCGAAAGAGATGAAAATAAAAGAATATACATATACATTTGCTTAAACAAGCATAGAATATCTGGAAGGATATGCAAGAATAGTAATAAAAATCATTAACAGTCATTGCCTGCAGAGAAAGGGGTAGATAGCTAGCAGAGAGGGGTGGAAGCCAGAATGTTCACTGTAATGTCCTTTTTTATTTCTGAATTTTGAATGTATTATATATTCAAAGAAGTTGTTTTAAAGATGTAAAGGATAATATACAGAACCAAAGCAATACTTTCTTACGGAGGGATTCTCAACTGGGATCAAGGGATCCTTGGGGAAACGTCTCTTAAACCACCTGAAATTTTATTCAGAATGTATATACGTGTATTTTCCTTAGAAGAGAGTCCATAATTTTCATCCCATTCTAAAAAAGCTAAAGGACACCTAATAAAGAACCACTTCTCTAGAACACTTAGAAATAATCTCAGTAGTCTGTATTTATGCCACTGTGTCCTTCTTGATTAGCAATATAGATCATTTTTAAAATGTGAATACCCTAAAAAATGTATCAATAAAAAAGTTACATGCAGTACTGTCTGTACCACTACTACGTCTAGCTTCCTGGAAATGAAGGGGCACCCTATTGTTTCTTTCACAGCGAACTGTAATATGCTCCAAAGGGGCTTAGATGAGTTAAACCACAGAACTCACACAGGGCCACAAAGTAGTAACTATCAGGCTCTTACAAATTGGTTTTGAATATGTCCACATGTAATCTAGTTATGCATAATTTTTTGAAAGTGTTTGGTTTTTTTTTTCTTCTTCTGTGTTGGTCACAGATGTGTATTATATATCTTTTAATACTAATAATTGTTTGACAGCAAGTTAGAACTATAAAGAGGTTAACAGGAAAAGCTACTAGTCATGTGTGATGTTGGGTAAATTCTTCTCTCGTTAAGCCTCTGTTTCCTTAACCCTGAAATAGAGATAAAAGTACTCCTTAGAATTGCTCTTACAACAGTGTACCTGACAAAGTACTTGATAGATATTAGCTATTCGTTCTCCAGTCCTAATTCAGTACTTTGCATACAGCATGCTAAAAATAAGTGCATTTTCTATTCATGGTTGGGAATCCACGAATATGGAGGGCTGACTTAAATGTTATATGGGATGTACAATGATATAAAATGGATTTTATCTGAAGAATATTTAGCCCAGAATTTGGTCTATTATTCACTTTTCTATGTATATAACAATATGGCATAAAATGTGACCATCAAAAATAAAGTGCTGTATATATTTTTTAAAGTTATATGGAGATTTTCGACTGTGTGGGTAGTTGGCACCCATTAACTCCGCATTATTCAAGGGTCATCTGTATTTGCTAAATTCTGAGAGATCATTAAATACATACTTAAATCATTTTAGATATTAATATGTTAATTTTAAGTAACTGCCAAAGATTTCTTATCTTGTCTTAGATTGCCTTTGTATTGTTTCACACTGGCTATTTGACATGGTCTTCAAAGATTTCTAAGCAATTCTATTACTTTTAAAATGAGAAAAAAATCTCAAGAACTTAAAAAAAGGCAACAAGCCACTCTTTAGTGCACCTGTAGGAATAAGAATTGTAAGTCTGACGACCTGATTTCAAATTTACCTTGTCATTGACCAACTCTGGGCAAGTTACTTTACCTCTCTGAATCACAGAATCCTTATCCATAAAACCAGAATGATATCCACATCACATAATAGTAAGATGAGCAAGCATTAAAAATACATTAGCAAGTATGGTGATAACCAGAGGGAAAGGGGGGAATGGGGCTGGTAGAAGAGGTGAAAGGGGGATAAATGGTGATGTAAGGAGACTTGACTTGGGGTGGTGAACATATTATACAATATACAGATGATGTATTATAGAATTGTATACCTGAAGTCCATATCATTTTATTAATCAATGTCACCCCAATAAATTCAACTTAAAAAATAGGTTAGAAAATGGGGTTGGAATCCTTGGCTATCCAAATGCAAAAAAAAAAAAAAAAAAAAAAAAAAGTGCACTTGGATCTACACCTATCATTATATTAAAAAATTAACTCAATGTGGATCATAGACCTAAATGTAAAACCTAAAACTATAAAACTCGCAGAAGAAAACATAGGAGAAAATCTCTGTCACCTTCAATTAGACAAAAAATTTCTTAGATACAACATCCAAGCAAAATGTGTGAACAAATTAATAAGTTGGATTCCATCAAAACTTAAAATGTTTGTTCTTCAAAGGCAATGCGAATAGAATGAAAAGACAGGTCACAGAGTGCTAGAAAGTATTTGCAAAGCAAAGACACAAGTGATGGTGAGGATGAGGCGTAACTAGAACCCTCAAACACTGCTGATGGATGGGAATTAAAGTTGTGCAGAACTTTGAAAAAGTTTCAAATGTTAAACATTTATTTTATGATCCAGCAATTCCACTGCTAGGCATGTGCCTACTCAAGAGAAAGGAAACACATGTTCACAGAACATTTGGAGACGAACATTCATAGAACTATCTTTTATTATGACTCCAACGTGGAAACAACCAACAGATTAACATGCACACAAATTGTCATATATTCATTCAATGGAACACTATTCAGCAATCAAAAGGAACGAACTATTGATATATGAGTGAAAGGCGCCAGACAAAAATGACTACTACAAAAATGATTCCATTTATATAAAATTCTAGAAATGTATGGCAACAGAAAGCAAATCAGAGGTTGCCCGCGGGTAGAAGGCCAGAAGTAAAGCTTTCAAAGGGGCATGGGGAAACCTTTTGCGGTCATGGGTGATGGTTTCACAAAGACCTATAAACATACGTCAAAACTTTTAAAAAATGCATTTTATTGTATGCCTGTTACACCAAAAATAGAGCCGTTTAACAAAAATGATGAGCAGAATCTGAATTCAACTCCTTAGACCCTCAGAAAATATTTTGCTGGAAGAAGATGAGATGACGGTTAAAGTAATCAAAACAGGGTCGCGGAGTGAGGCCCAACTTTAACCTTGAGAGGTCCAAGTCTGCCTAGTAACCAGAGAACCTGTTCGAACCCAGAACATGAGGCTTCAATCGTCCAGAAATCCATTCTGGAAAACATCACCTTCGCATGGCAGACTCCTGGGGACAGACAGCCACTGAGGAGCACTTCTGAATGTAAAGGGGGCGACAACACTTGGAGTTTTTGCCCAGGGCAGCCCCGCTGACGCTCAGGGGTCCCACAGAACGTCCAGCCTAGCGCCCCTGGACCTCGCAGAAGCATCCGCCTCCCCCCAGCGCCGGGGCGGCGCCACCCACCTTCCCACCTGCATGTTCCGCAGCAGCTGGAAGATCTCCATGGTGCGGTACACGATGTCCTGGACCGTCTCCTGTCCGATCCGGCACAAGGAGGCCGTGTTGACCTCCCGCGTGGCCTGCGGAGCCTGGGGCCCGGCGAAGGGCCCGGGCGCCATCCCCGACGCAGCCAACGGAGGAGTGGACATGGCGCGGCTGCGGCGGCCTCAGGCCCGCGGGGCCGCAGGAGAAGCGTCCGGGGGTCCCGTTGGCGTCGGGATGTCAGCGGCCTCGGCGTGGGTAGGAGCTCGTGAGACTCCGGCGGCTGGATTTCAAAACAGCGGCCGTGACTTCCGTCAACGGTGACGTAACGCGTCATCAAACGTCATGGGCACCTCCCACTCGGCGCAAAACCCGCCAGAATTGGACCGGATGCCTGAGCGGGCCGGACGGACGGGTTGAGTAGCCAATCGCAAGCTGCAGTCCAGCCAGAGGCGGTGGTGCTAGTGGTGGGAGGCTAGTAGGCTTTCCCAGAGCTCGTTTCCCAGGTGTTCAGCCCTTAGAATTCCTGTTAGAACTCCTTTGTGTTAGTTTCCTTGCTGAGCATTTTCTTACGGAGCCTATGAGGTTTGTAGTATTATTGTCCTTTTACAAGTAGAGGGAAGGCCCAGAGGGACTAGTTTGACTTGTGTAGTCGCAGATGGCTTGCAACTGGTAACCTGCGATTTGAATTTAGAAAACGAAATTCCAGATCTTGCATGCTTCACTGGGACCTGATACAGACACCCGAATTACTATTGGTCCCGACTCAAATGTCTGTTTATTCGAGAAGCTTTTCCTCTCACCCTAAGTGTGAAATTAACACTCTCCTTCCCCAATTTGGCTGTTATTACTATGTGCTAGAGACTGTTCAGTTTGTTACTTTCTGACTTCCTCTCATCTTCTTATACACACACTAGTATGCAAACTCCATAAAACAGATACTATGCCTATTTTATTCACTTACTGTATTATTCAAACTTAGTGGTTGGCACATAGAAGGTGCTTACTAAATACATGTTGAGCGACATAAACTTAAGACAAGCTAAAGTCATTTGCCCACCTATCTCTTACTGCCCATTTTCAAAAAGAACAAAAAATTCAAGAATGTGGAAAAGGGTGATAAACACAAAATTACTGCATTTTAAAAAGTTTTTGAACACTTCATTAGTAAGACTTTATAGGAAATGGTTACTAAAAATGACATAGGAACCATTATAGAAAATTTAAAGAGTGCTTTTACAGCTCCTTAGTGAGCAGTTACCATGTGGCAAATACTCCCTTAGCACCTACTACGTGCTCCCTGCTAGAAATGGAGATAGAATAATGAACAAGTCAGGTAAAAGCTCTGCTCTCATGAGTCAGGCAGAACTAATTATTGGGCGCATCTTGAAGGAAAAGTTCAAGGTCCTAATATTAATGTGCTAACAATGTAAGAGATCAGGGCCAATCTGAAGGGAATAAGTTGGATGCTGATGGTGAATGGGGTCCATCTGGAGTGTTTGTTCATAGAAAAGGTCATGGGAGGAAGGACAGTGCCCACCCCTGAAGTGAGGACGCCTCCAAATGCTTCCCAGCATCTAAAGTTTAGTCTTAGACGTGTTGGGAAACAACTATGAAGACAAAAGCAAACCTTGGAAGACCTTCCAAGACAAGTCAAGCAGTTTGGGCTTTATTCTGAGTGAAATAACAAGTCATTGAAGACTTTCAGGAGAGAAGAATAATTACCAGAAATATTCAATTCTGAAGGCTTATTCTGGCTACTAAATAGAGAATGTTGGATATGTACAGTCTTCTATCATCCCAAAGGGAGATAATGAAGATGGTGATGATGATGATGATGGTGATGATGATCTATATTAGAGAAATAGCACAGTGGTTAACTGAATACATTTAATAAGTAGGATCTGGAGGATTTGATGTTGACTGGATTGGGAACAAAAAAGAGAAGAAGAAATTAAGGATGGCATGTATTTCTGCCTTGAACAAATAGGTGGTGTTTATGCCATTTACCAAGATGGGTTCCACTGGGGGAAAAAAACACACACACGTTTCAGTAACATTATGACTTGTATTAGTTTCCTATGTCCACTCTAACAAATTACCACAAACTTAGTGATTTAATACGGTTTTCTTATCCAACAGCTCTGTAGGTCAGAAGTCTTAAATACGTCTCCCTGAGCTAAAACCAAGGTGTTGGCAGGGCTCTGTTCCTTTCTGAGACTCTGAGAAGGAATCTGTTTCCTTATCTTTTCCAGCTTCTTGAGGTTGCCTCCATATCTTGTCTTATGGCCTCTTCTACTCTCTTCAAAACCAGCACAGCTGACTAAATCTATTTCATGATGCCATCTCTCTGGTTCCGAGTCCTCTGCCTCCCTCTTCCCCATTTAAGAACATTTTTTATTTCATTGGGCCCAGCCAGATAATCCAGGATATCTCTTTATTTTAAGGTCAGCTGGTTTCTTACTTGAATCCCCCCCCCCCTTGCCATGTAACATAACATACAGATTCTGGGGATTAGGATATCGACATCTTTGGGGAGGGGTACATTATTCTGTCTACCATATACTTCTAGGTCAAACTATTCCTGAATTTCAGATGCACATACCTTAACAGCCTCTCTGACATCTTGACTGGGATGGCTAATTGGCATCTAAAGCTTTACGTGTCCAAAAACAAACTCCTGATCCCTTCTTCCCCCCGCGCCGCCCTCAACCCCTCCCCCCCCGCCTCCCCCCCCCCCCCCCACCCAACCCCAACCTTCTTTTACTATGATTTTTCCCATCTCAGTAACTGGTACCACCATGTACTCAGTTGCTCATCTGCCTTCTGTTTTTTCCACCATACTTTCAAGCCATCAGAAATTATAGTGGACTCTTAACACTCAAATATATCCTCTGTGGGACAACTTTTCTTTACCTCTTCCACCTATTCCATGCTATCTTCTTCTCTTATTTAGATTGCTGGATGACAATAAAAAATGCCTCCTACATGGATTTCCTTGCTTCTATCCTTACCCCATTCAGTCTACTCTCATTACAACACCCAAAGGGAACTTTCAAAAATGTAAGGCAAACCAAAATGTCTTCTCATCATGCTTAGAATAAAATCCTTAGCTCCGTGATCTACAGAGTTTCACGTGCACTGGCCCCTGGCCTCTCCTGCCATCTCAGCTTCTATTGCTGTTCCACGTACATTCCAAACTCCTGTCACTTCAGGTTCATTCCTTTTAGTTCGGGAAGCTCTTCCCTCAGATATTTCTCCAGGTCTCTGATTAGTGTGGTTTTCTCCAGCCACCCTACTTAAAATAGCTTGAATTCGTTGTATTTTCCCAGAATTTAGTAGCTTAAAACAACCCAAATCTATTAACTTATAGTTTTGTAGGTTAGAAATCTGGCACAGATCTTGCTGGCTTGTATCAAGGTGCTGGCAAGGCTGTGCTTTCTGGAGACTCTAGGGGAGGGTCTGTTTTCTGCTCTTTCAGATGGTTGGCAGGATTTAGTTTCTTGTGGTTGTAGGACTGACATCCCCATTGTCTTGCTAGCTGTAAACTGAGAGCCCTTCCTAGCTTCTATAGTTTACTATATTTCTCGACTCATGACCTCTTCCTGCATCTTGAAAGTTAGCAATGGTAGATGGAGTCCCTCCCATGCATTGAATCTTTCTTTCCTCTTCTTCTGTCACCCTTGTAGCTTCTCTCCGACTCACCCTTCTGCCTTCCTCTTTTACTTTTAAGGGCCTGTGTGATATCATTTGGTCTTTCCACGTAATCCTGGATCATTTCCCCATCTCAAGGTCCTTAAGCTTAATCACATCCACAACCCCCTCCCCTCCCCATGACATACAATACATTTACAGATTCCAGGAATTAGTGGGTCAGGTCAACATCTTTTTGGACTTATTATTCTCTCTACCACATGGCCCTCTCCATCTCTATCTACTTATCCGGCTTCATTTCTTTATTTTTCTTTATAGTGCTGATCAAAAACTGGTTCTATTTATTTTATTGTTTGTCTTCCTAACTAGACAATAAATTTCTTGAAGTCAGAGATTGTCCTTTTATGTCACTTTGGTAGATTCAGCACCTACAGCAGTGCCTAGCATACAGTAAGTACTCAATACGTAGTTATTGAAAGAACTATGAGTTTATCTGGGTTATCTTGAGTTTGAAATGCTATGAGATAGTCAAACAGACCTGTTTAGGAGCAGTTGAGTATATGTATGGGACCTGATGTTTGTATGTTTTTGTGTGGGAGGGAGGCAGAGGGGGTTTAGAAGTGGTATAGTGGTAATTCAGAAACACAGATGTCCTGATCTAAAATTCAAAGGTGGCACTGCCCAACTATGGACAAATTAACCTCCATGTAAAGCGGAAATACCCATAGCACCTACCTTTGTGGTTGTTGATAGGATTATGTGAAGTTCTGTGTATAAAGTGCTTATAGTTCTTAGCATATAGTAAATATTCAGTATATGTGTGCTGTACCTCCTTTTACCATGTGTGACCGTGAGAATTGGTAAGTTGAGGAATGAAGTTGCTCCAGTACAGAACTCATAGAAACACTAAGAGGCAGAGAGAGGAAGAGCAGGTAACAATAACAATAAACATTGATAACAGCTAGAGAGGCTGACAGGTCATGCTATGCAAGTCACAGGAAGCATGGATTGTTTCAAGAAGAAGCTCATGGTGCGCAGTGTCAGAGAGGTAAAGCAAAATAATCAACACAAAGGAGGAATTATTTTAATTTCAAGAGTAAGAATATTCAGTAGAAAATTCTTGACCAAATCCCGTAAGTAGTGAGGGAGTGAAGCAGAGACTACAGTTTCTACCCAGTATCTGCTCTGTCTTCTTTTGCAATGGGACATCTGGCATTTAGCAGAACACCCAGGGTAAAGGCTGGATGTCTCAGCCTTCCTTGCACATTGGCAAGGCCACTTCACTAGGCTATAGCTATGGGCTATACATTTGAGTGACATGTGAGGCTATTAGTGGTTGTCTTTAAAAGAAGAGGGTCCTCTACAAAGCAAAAGAAAAATATCAACAAAATGAGGCAACCTATAGAATGGAAGGAAGTATTTGCAAACCATATATCAGATAAGGGATCAATATCCAAAATATATGAGAAACTCATTACAACTCAATAGCAAAAAGACAAATAACTCAATTTTCAAAATGGGCATTTTTTTAAAAAAAAGATATTAAAATAGACAATAGGTATCTGAAAAAAATGCTCAACATCACTAGTCATCAAGGGAATACAAATCAAAACCACAATGAGATATCACCTCACACCTGTTAGAATGACTATTATGAAAAAGACAAGAGATAACAAATGTTGACAACGGTTTGGCAATATGGAAACCCTTGTGCACTGTTGGTGGGAATGTAAAACAGTACAGCTGCTATGGAAAAGAGTATGGAGAGTCCTCAAAAAATTAAAATTAAAACTACCATAGGATCCAGCAATTCCATTTCTGAGTATACATCCAAAAGAATTGCAAACAGGATTTTAAAGAGATATCTGCACTCCCATGTTCGTTGTAGCATTCTTCACGTTAATCAAGATATGGAAACAATCCAAATATCCATCAGCAGAGGAGTGGATAAAGAAAATGTGGCATAAATATATAGTACATATATACATACATATATAGTGGTCTCCCCCACTTACCCATGGAGTTTATTCCAAGACACTCAGTGGATTCTTGAAACCATGGGTAATACTGAACCCTATAAATACTATGTTTTTTCCTATACACACATACATACCTATGGTAAAGTATAATTTATAAATTAGACAATTTCATGGATAGATTTGTTCTTACTATAGATCTTAGAAACCTCTGCATATGATTTTTTTTCTTTCTGTATTATGTCAAGAACTTTCACATTTCACTTAAAGGAAACACTTGAGGCTTCTGTTTGGCATGTGGGAATTGCCAGCATCACTACGCTTGCACTTAGGGACCATTATTAAGTAAAATGAGGGTGACTTGAATACAAGCTCTGCGATACTGTGACAGTTGACCCGATAACTGGGAAGGCTGCTAAGTGACTAATGGGGGCTAGTATGTAAAGTGTGATTACACTGAACAAAGGGATGATTTACGTCCTGGGTGGGACAGAGTTGGTAGCACAAGATTTCATTATGCTACTTAGAAAGGTGCATACCTTAAAACATATAAATTATTTATTTATGGAATTTTCTATTTAATATATTTGGACCACTGGTTGATAGCAGTAACTGAAACCATGGAAAGTGAAACTGCTGATAAGGGGGCACTATTGTATACACATGAACACACACACACACACAATAGCATATTATTCAGCCTTAGCAAAAGGAAATCCTACCATTTGCAACATGGATGGATCTGGAAGACATGCAAAGTGAAATAAGTCAGTTATAAAAGGAAAAATAATTCATGGTTCCTTTTAAATGAGGCATCTGAAATAGTCAAATGTATAGAAGTAGACAATGGAAGGGCTAGGGCAGTGGTCGGCAAACTCATTAGTCAACAGAGCCGCAGTTTGCCGACCACTGGGCTAGGGGATGGGGAAGGGTGATATCAGGAGTGTTGTTCAGTGGGTAAAAGCTAGTTATACAAGATCAGTTAGTTCCAGAGATCTGCTGTACAACACAGTGCCTATATTTAAGAGTCAGATTTTGTCTTTAAAAATTTGTTAAAAGGATTGATCTCATGGTCACTGTTCTTAACACACACAAACACACACTCCAAAGGGACAAAAGGAAACTTGGAGGTGATGAATATTTTTACTTCCTTGATTGTGGTGATGGTAAAATGGGTGTATGCATATGTCCAAATTCACAAATTGAATGTATTCATTATATGCAGTTTTGTTGGATACTAGTTACACTGCAATACACTTGGGAAAAAAGAAAAGAGAAAAACAAAGCAAAACAAAGGAGGCCCTGCAGTTTCTCCTCCCAACTAGCTGGGATGCAGGTATCATGGCTGTGGCTCACATAAGCTCTTATTTGGGGGTTTTCTATCACCTGCAGCTGAAGTGAATACTAACTGCTGAAGTGGCAAATTTGGAATTTGCCCTCAGCTACAGTGGTTCCTTCTGATACTAGAGTAGGTTCTCCTAACACAAGGATTCACCACCTCTGCTTTCAGTGACCCAAAAGGCAAACTGGAATCCCTCTCCAGCTTGTCCCCACCCCCGTTTTCCTCAGCACCACCTCAGACTCTTATATAATTGCAGATTGGTGCTGCTTTATGTCCTCATGGAAAATACTGGCCTCTGCATTTTCTAGCACCTGGGGGATGTGACCAATTCTGGGTTGGTTTTGTGGAGTCAGGACTGTGTGGTGGTTGAATCAAAGGCTACACCGCTACAGCATAGTTGTTAGTCTGAACCTAGAAATCAGTGTTTGAGAATACACTGAGTGGAGAGCAGTGGGCTTTCTGAGTGGGAAAGGAGGACATGAAGGTTACAGAAAGATATAATGGGAGGAAGGCTCTCCTCAAGCAAGCACAGTGGGACCAAGCTTGCTTTGTCTCTAAATAGTTTGGGAGTCCCAAACCACCTTGCAACATAGGCATTTCACTATAAGATTCTAATTCTTTTCATTATATTATTCACGTCATGGAAAAGGTTCAAAGCAGTCTAGGTACATTTGGAAGTATCACTATTGCATAGGATCTAGCAAAGGGGGAAGATATGCATAAGCCCTCACTGCTATGACCTTGGCCTTCTGGTAGTTGTGTTGAGATGCCCCAGTTTATGCATAATTTATTCATGACTAATAGCCTATATTTTTCAATTCAGCCACTCATGTCAGGCATAGTCCCTCTAGACACAGAATTATTGAATTTAAACAAACACTTATTGGGCACCTATAATTGGTCAAACTAACAAGCATTTAGGTTGATTTAGACTATTGCCCACCTAATTAGTATTCCAATTTAACAAACTGTGCTAATTGGTCCCTCAAGAGTCATTAGTAAAGGTTTCATTTGCTTCACAAATGCTCATACTTAGAATTCCATACTTAAGAAATGCATGAATTAATCACAACTTCACACTCAAGGACGGTTCTTCCCCCACGTTGAGAGAATTTGCTCCTGTCAACTATTTTTTGACTATTTAAGCACCTAGTGTTTCCTTTTCATGTGTCACCATTATTGGCAAATAAAAGTCCAGTATTCGCCAGGATCAGGAGATATTTGTAAATATCATTAATGAGGGCATGAGGCTTTAATTAGACAATCATAGTTTGGGATGAAAAGAGTCACGCTGTGTATGAACGTTTCCATTATTTGTAGTTGATAGTTTCATATCATACATCTCAGTTGATGGATTTTCTTTTGTCATGTTAGAAGTAAATATTTCACTCCTCCTTTTTAAGATGTATAGTCATCAAACAAACTAGTACAAACTTATTATAAGGCCTTTGTAATTACTGATGCTTCTAGGTAAGTCGTGAAGCAGAATAAAGCAAATGATTTACCTGCCAGAGTTTCTAGCATGCTACTCTGCTATAACTTCTCTTGTGTGTTTTGTCTTCAAACTTTTTAATAGAGTACTGCATGGAAATACCATCTGTATTATTGTTCATAGCCTAAAGAGTCATCTTCAGATTTTGTACTGCATTAGAACAATCACATACTTGTTCCAAAATACCAATATTGACTACACTCCTCCTACCCTAAACCACATGAAATCAACTTTTAGAGATCAGGTGACCCTTGTTCTTCTCCTGCTTCTTCACGAATGTATGCCATCAAGGCACATGAAAAGACATACAGGAGACACAAGTTGGGAGGTTGGGGATGTAGTTGGGAAAGAGACTAAAAGTGTCAAAGTTTCCCTAAGCATCACAGAATAACATGTTGGGTCTTAAGTGGGTTGTTAATAAGTGGACAATATCTATTTTTCTGCTTGTTTTAATACCTACAATTATTGAACCTCTATGTGTTAGACATTGTAGTCGGTGTTTTACATATACTATCTTTAATTTATATTTCCACAAGGGCTAAAGATTTTTTCAGCTCTCTTTCCCTATGTTGGGGAATGTGTCTCAATAAGGCTAAACACATGTGAAATGTCACGGAGTTTTATAACGAGTGAGCCGGGACACCGATCCTTTTCCTTCTGTCTCAAAGCCCCGTCTCTCCCTGCTTCGTCACCCTGCCATTCAGGCTCCAATTCTGCACGATGTCTCTCTTTCCTTCCATATTGTTTTGACATGGGTATCACTTACTTTTTTTCTGACTTAGGGGGCTGTTGGTCCCTCATAAAGGTTACATTTATGCAATATGTTTCCAGATCTGCACAAAAATTGAGATCTGAAGCAGAATTTTATTTGCATTACAAAGGGAAGCCCACTCTCATTTTCCCTAGGTAGTTCTCTTTTATCACAAAGTACACTCCAGGTATTTGCTCACAAAAGCCTTCAATAAATGCTCGTTGAAATGAATTGAGTCCCTGGGAAAATGTTTAGTGAGATCAAGTGAATTATTGAAACAACCATGGCAGTTCAAAATCATATAGAATTTAAGAGATCTATTAGCACCTTCAATTGTGCCTTAGCACATAAAAATAAATGGTAACAACTTGAAACTCATTAATAGCTTGTTCTCTGTCCTGTATGATCAATGGTTTGCTTTTACTTAACAAGATTTTTTTCTTGCTGTTTCACAAATGAAGAGACTAAGACTAATGGATAAACATAACAAAAATCGGGGAAGGTTTATATATTCTTAAGAAGACCATCTTTCCCAGTGAAAAACATGGGGGTTTTATCCATGAGTTATTTTCTATCCATAACATAGTAAGTTCTGTTTGTGTTTGTGAGCCCGGTTATTCTGGAAAGGCTAGGTAGGACCTTTTTTCTTTCAATAACTCATACGATGTTCATTTATTTAACACCTAATATGTGCCAGACACTGTTCTGGGCCCTGGGGCTAAATTATTGAAGAAAGGAAACACTGATGCCTGTACTAGTATGAGCTTATTGTGGGTAAGACAGACAATAGACATATCCTATATAATAAAAGGGTAATATGCAAATTGATCCTAATGGCAGAACAACCGGATGCTATGATGTGCACTGACCACCAGGGGGCAGACGCACAATGCAGGAGCTGGCCCCTGGTGGTCGTGCACTTCCACAGGGGAAGCGCCCGCTCAGCAAGAAGCCAGCTCATGGCTGGCCAGTGCAGCGGCAGTGGCGGGAGCCTCTCCTGCCTTCACGGCAGTGCTAAGGATGTCCGACTAATGGCTTAGGCTCACTCCTCGAGGGCTCCCGGGTGCCAGAGGGATGTCTGACTGCTAGCTTAGGCCTGATCCCCTGGGGAACGGGCCTAAGCTGGCAGGTGGACATCCCCCGAGAGCTCCCAGGCTGCCAGAGGGCGCAGGCCAGGCTGAGCGCCCCCCACCCCCACCGCCGAGTGCATGAATCGTGTGCACCAGGCCTCTAGTAGATTAATAAAATAATAAATCAAATGGTAATACAGTGCCAGTGGTAACATGGCCTATGGAGAAAAAGAAATCAGAGAGAGGAGATTGTGTTGTTTAAATATGGAAGTCAGAGAAGACATCCCATGATAGGTCATCTTTGAGCCAGGACCTAAGGGAGATGAGGGGTCAGGCTCTGGGGTATCTGAGTAAAGAGCATTCCAGGTGTTTGAAACTTCTGAACAGCTTGTTATCTCTGTTACATGTCCAATGGTTGTGGGCCCTGAGTAGGGGGCCCCGGAAGGAGCTGCCTGACACATTCAAGGCACAGCAAGTAGGCTAGTGGGGCTGTCACATAGCAAGCAAGGGGGCGGGAGGGGCAGGGTGAGTGAGGTAGTGATCTCATCATGTAAAGTGTTTATTCTAAATATGACGTGGGTGGAGGGTTGGTTTGAGCAGAGGAGAGAAATGGTCCTTTACTTTAGTAGGGTTTCTCTGAATAGAATGGACTGTAGGAGACAAAGATCAGAGGAAGGAAACTAGTGGAGGCAAATGAAATAATTGAGGCAGGATCCTGAAGAATTGGAGCAGCACAGGGCCAGGGAAGAGGTGAGAAGTGCCACTCGTGGGATATATCTTGAAGGGAAAGTCCCAAGGATTTGCTGAGTGGAGTGAGAGAAAAAGAGAAGTCAGGGATGAATCAGAACTGTGGCCTCTGCACCAGGAAAAATGGGTTTGTCACTAATTGTGATAGAGAAGACCACGAGAGGAGTACATTATGAAAGAATAAGTATATATTTTTACATGTGATCTGTGTAGTGCCCATCAGACACCTCAGGGGTAGGTAGTTGGACACAAGAATCTAGAGTTGAGGGGAAGAGTTGGGTTAGAGCATCAACCTTCAACCTTTTCCATCTCATGGCACACGTAAACTACTGAAATTCTCCGGCACACCAAAAATATATTTTTTACTGATCTGACAAAAACATAGGTATAATTTTGATTTATTCACACAGGCAGATACTGTTGTATTGGCTGTTGTCATTCTTTTATTTGACAATCTAAGAGAAAAGAGGTCAGTGCCCCTGACTAAACGGTCAGGTATTGCATTTAAAATTCTTGCAGCACACTGGTTGAAAATCACTGGGCTAGAGATAGAATTGTGACTATCAGAAGATAGAGGATATTTAACACCATGAGTATGGTTAAGACGTCCTGATCCCTGAAACACTATAAAATTAAGAGATCCTGTTAAGAAGTGCAAATTGGCAGTCACAAAATAATCACTGGGATAAAGTTCAGCATAGGAAATATTCAGTAATATTGTAATAACTATGTATGGTGCCACTGGGTCCTGGGAATATCAGGAGGAATGCAATGCTTTGTAAAATATATGATAGTCTAAACACTATGCATTATGCCTGAAACCAATATAAAATAATTTTGAAAGAGAAATATAATTGAAACATAAAGTCAGTTGTGATTTTAAAAAATGTTAAAAAAGGAAAGGAGGAAAGAAATAGAAAAAAAGAAATAAAGGTCCTAGCGGGATGGCTCAGTTGGTTGAAGCGTTTGCAGGTTCGACTTCTTGTTAGGGCACATGCCTAGATTGCTGGTTTGATCCCCAGATAGGGCACATATGGAAGGCAACAAATTGATGTTCTCTCCACATCAATGCTTCTCTCTCTCTCTCCTCTCACCTCTCTCTCTCTCTCTCTCTCTCTCTCTCTCTCTCTCTCTCTCTCTCTCTCTCATCGGTAAGCATATCCTTGGTGAGCATCAAGAAAGAACAAAAAAGAGAGATCCAGGAGATGAGAACAGTACACTGAGAAGGTAGGGCCAGTGAGGTAGGAAACAAACAAGGAGAAGGGAATGTGCTGGCACCTGAATTAAGAAAGCATGTCAAGAAAATTAGCAATCAACATTCCAAATGCTGCTAAGAGATTAAAGGGTGAGGAACAAAAATGTGGAGGTCACTGGAGATCATGATCACATTAAAATGTTTTATTATCATGAAGAAGCCAAAAGCCTGGTTGCAAAATACTTTAGAGATAATTGGAAGAGAGGAATTGCAGACACTGAATATATTGAGAATGCCTTTCAGGAATTTTCCTCTCAAAAAGGGACAGAGAAATAGAGGGTAGCTGGAGGCAGATGTAGGGCCAAGAGAATTTTCCTTTCACTTAATAAGATGGAAAAATCACAACATGTTTGCATGTTCCTGAAAAGGATCCAATGAAGAAGGAGGAATGACACTGCAGGAGCAACTGGGGGAGTTTCACTGACACAAGGTGAGGGGGTGGAGCTTGGTGCCCAGGTGGAGGGGTTGACATTAGATAAGAGGTTGGACACTTTATCCAGAGCAAGAAGAGGGAAGACTGAGTATCTTGGCAGAGATACAGGTGCACATGGAATATTCGTTCAGATTACCAAACATTTTAATTGGTAAAAAGAAGATTAAAAATTTGAAACTATGTTGGCACCTATAATAATAAAAGTGTAATATGCTAATTAGACCAGACATCCCGGACGTCCCTCCTTCTGGACAAAGCTGCAGCAGGTGGGAGCTGTGGCAGAGGCGGCAAGGCCCCTGGCTGCGGCGGCGGTGGGGGATAGGGACCGGGGCCAAGGCCCTTGAACAGATTTCGTGCTTCAGGCCTCTAGTCCTATATAATAAAAGCCTAATATGCTAAATGTTTGGACGTCTGGTCTGCTGTTCAACCAATCAAAGCATGATATGCTAATGATATGCTAAGGATGCTCAACTGGTTGCTATGATGTGCACTGACCACCAGGGGTCAGACACTTCGACTGGTAAGTTAGCTTACTGCTGGGGTCTGGCTGATCAGGACTGAATGAGATGGGCCGGACACACCCTGGAGCCCTCCCACGGTTCCTCCCTGGCTGGCCAACCTCCCACATCTCTCCCCGGCCCCAATCGTTCCCTGGTGGGGTCCCTTGGCCTGGCCTGTGCCCTCTTGCAATCCAGAACCCCTCAGGGGATGTCAGAGAGCAGGTTTCAGCCCGATCCCGCAGGCCAGGCCAAGGGACCCCACTGGGTGCAAGAATTCGTGCACCGAGCCTCTAGTATACTATAAAGGCATAATAAATATTGATTTTACTGGGGAAAATCAAAGCTGGAAAATGTCAGCTTGTTCAGTCTCTTGTTTTTCCAGATAAGGAAACCAAGGCCAAGAAGTTAACAGCTAGTTGTTGGCAGAATCTACTCCATCTCATAATCCCATGTTTAGCTCACTGCATTGTGCCACTAGGTTATTTAAAAAGTTACCATCCCTATTAAGATACATAATATTTTACATGACATATCTCTCTGTGAAAAACATTTGTATCAATAAATAATATATATCAGGTAAGCAGATGGTAAAGGGAATAATAAATCACAGTCTTTATTCAACCATCACAACAACCAGGAATTATGCATTATTGTTATCAATTTTGCAGATAAGAAAATTGGCACCTCAAAATATTTAACTTCTTTTAAGATCCACAATCATAGGGTGACAGAACCAGATCTGAAATCCAAGTTTTTTTACTCAGATCTAATATATTCTCAATAGACAGGGTGTCCCCCCAAAAATATATACCCACAGTAACAGCTGATAGCTCAATTTTGAAAATGAAATGTATTTTAATAAATAGCACCTTCATAATTATCCAAAGTGTACTAGTACATATACTTTTTGAGGGACACCCTATATTTTGTTACTTCTATCAATGAAATCTCAAATCATGCTCCTGAGTTAGCTGAAAGGTTACATTTATTTTCAGTATCTTGTTTTAATGTAGAGAAATATATATAAGTCAAATGCAATTAATATAAATGTCTTAACACTGCAGACAATAAGTTTCAGTTGCTTGAAAATATCACTCATCCAGAACTCCTTATTTCCCTATGATAAATGAGATGTCCAAACACAATGGAGAACTGATGTTTAAAAGGCAACTAATGAAAATAAAACTTTTGGGGATGAGTTCAACATAAAAACTCAGAGAAGCTAGTTTAAGTAACTGATCCTTTCAGGTATGAAAAACTTTTTTATATTTGTAAGACCTTGAGATCACTGGTGAGAAGGAAAGCTAATATTTGAGAAGCATGATTTAAGAGATAATCCTGACTTATGTAATTTGCAATTTAGAATCAAGATTTTTGCATTGATTGCTCGCCTGATACACATGAACCAACTAATATGAGCAAAAGCTATCTTGAAGCTTGCTTGCTCAGGCCTGCAGAAGTAGAACGGCGATGGGACAACATTGCCCTACCTTCTCCAAGTTAACCTTGGGACACATCTTATTATCTCTGGGCTAATTTATCTCAGTTTGGATGCTAGACTATTCATCTGGATTGCTAAGTATAATTTTTGTTGTCTTCTTGTTCAGTCAGTTATCTCTCTAACTGAAATGGAGGATTTATCCTCTCCTTGGTAGGAATGTACCTCTTATCTACTTTCTTGTCTTGGGGTTCTTACAGACTTTTACTGTGGTGAAATAACTTTCTCAAGAAGTAATGACATTTTATGGGGTGTTAACCAGGTAGTAGTCATTGTGCAAAACACTTTAAAAGTGTTTGAGATAAAGAGAAGTTAAGGAACTTGCCCAGGGCCTTACAGCTAGTGAACATTTCATATGACTCTCTGTGGATTGATTCTTTCATGGTTGAAGGGAAAGGCTTGGATTTGTCTTGGTGTTTTTTTTGTGTTTTTTTTTTTTTTTTTGCGAGAGAGGCCTTAGGGAGAAAGGGAGAGGTAACAAGAAGTTAAGAAATCTCTACAGTCTCCTATCTAGACATCTCTATTGTCTATAGAAATACAATTTTTATGAAAACCAGCATTTTGAAGATGCTTCTAGAAAGGTTTGAGCTTCACTTGGAAGATCCCATCTATAAGTTGAGGAGTACTGTTCTTAGATTGAGTGGTTACATCAAACTCATCTTGGTATTGTAGTCAGTACTTTAATAAAAAAGGAGACTAGACAGAAGTCAAAAGCCAAATAACTTGGGTTCTACTAATATCTGACATGGTTCTCTTTCCTCTTTCCTGAGAGTATCTAGTTAGATAATTCAGAGTAACATGAACAGCAACATCCTGTTCTTATCCTTTTTCTGCTTCAAATGGAAAGCATGGTTAGTTCCCCTGACTGCATGCTTCAGCTCACTCAGAGTGCACCCACTGAGCCTTGCCCTTGGTTCTGGCCTCCTTCATTCCTTCCAATCCCTGGGCACTGCAACCCTATCTTACATTTGCTTAACACATCTTGGAGTTTCTTCCAGCGGATCCCAATCTTGCTTGGATTATTAGGTTGGATTCCCCACACTGGTACATCTCAACACTTAAATCACTTCATTTTGCCCTCCCTCTGGACAGATGTCCAAAGCCAGGCCTTAGCGGGTAGCTCTGGTTCCAGTGTCTATCTACTCTCCCTTCCTTGATGCTCTTATTTTAAATACAGGATCATGTTTCATTAATGCAGCTCGATCATTCATTCATTCATTTATTCAACTTTTCATTTATTTAAATCAACAAAATTGTTTGAGTGCTTTCTAGGTAATTCTATGGAGGTTCAATCAGGCTGCATCTAAATGAAAATATATACCGGTGTATTTGAAATATTAACAGAGAATCTTAAGCAGCAAAATTCAAATTACAAAGATACTTATATAAAAGAACAACTAAATAAGAATTGAAGGGAAGGGTAAAGGTAATTAAATAAATATATTTGAGCCTCATATTATTTTTGAGATCTAAGTATATAAGGTCTAAATATAAACTGCTATTGGCATATCTGCTTTGGACAGAGTCTAAAACAGAGAACGGCTTGAATTCAACTTCTATTTACCACCCAATGGTTTTCCCACTTCCCACAATTTAAGGTGTTGTTTTTTAGGGTGTAACTTTTCACATGGTTTAAAACATACCTATGTTTGCCTTCTTTTCTCATTTGCTGGGAAGAGAAATGCTGTGTATGCTGAGGACAAACCTATATAATAAAAGGCTAATATGCAAATAGGCTAAACGGTGGAATGACCAGTAGCTATGACATGCACTGACCACCAGGGGGCAGATGCTCAATGCAGGAGCTGTCCCATGGTGGTCATTGGGCTCCCACAGGGGGAGGGCTGCTCAGCCAGAAGCACAGAAGCCAGGCTCATGGCTGGTGAGCGCCTCCGCGGCAGTGCTAAAGATGTCCCGAGGGAGCGGGCCTAAGCCTTCAGTTGGACATCCTCCAAGGGCTCCCAGACTGTGAGAGGGCACAGGCCGGACTGAGGGACCCCCCCCCCCCCCCACCCCGCCGAGTGAACGAATTTCATGCACCGGACCTCTACTTTAAAATATCACTGTTCCCCGTCCCCTGATGATTATCATTGCTGGAATCGTGGTAGGTTTGTGACAGTGTCTGCCTGGACACAGACATCAGGAGAGAGCCATGTGTTAGGGGCTTTTTAGGAATTAAACATCTTTAGTGCCAACCATGAGGTTGGAGTGGATAGATGCCATTGAAATCGATGGCATTTGCATAACTTTATGCAAAAAGTGTGGTGTTTAGGATCCCGAGAGGATAGTCAAAAGCCCTCAAGTCATGCTTCTGAGAGTGAGAAAAAACAAGCGGGGTGTGTGGGGGGGGGGTGTTTGGGGACAGAATACACAAACCTGCCATCAAAACTAAGCAGCTGCAGCACTTTCCTTTTTTTCCCAAGAACAGATTAATGAGGGATGAAAAATCTTTAATACTGTTGTTAAAACATATGCATGTGTGCACACGTGCACACGAACACGCACACACACACACTCAGTGCCACTTGGGTAAATAATAATTTGATTTTTAAAGGACCCCAGTCATGGCACTGTGCAATCACAATTTTAACAAGTAACTACAAACTTTAATTAACCAAGCTGAGAAATGCAAACTGTCCCAAGCTGCAGAAGCATTACGTGTTAAACACGGCTTCAGAATGGAACCAGCCAACTTAATTCTAGTCATCAAGTTAATACATAAGAGATTCATTGAGTATTGTTCTCTTCTACATTTTATTAATGGTTTGCGTGAAACTCAGCCACATAAATGTAGAATTGCTTCAAAATGATAGGCTACACTCCTAATTGAATCAAGAAAAAAGGAATCTGAATAAAACACAAACTTTGGGAAACAGAGTACGTGATTCAAATGTGGTTTCTTGGTATGTGTTTTGATCATGTATATTCTTTCTTCGTGTTCACCTTGAATTCTGTGTTTATTTTGGAAGTCCAGAATAAAGTAATCCATATATCAATACTTTGACATAACTCATTACCAAACCTCATTTAGTATGGTGCCAAGGATATAGTAGGGATTCAATCAATACTTGTGAACTTAAACTTGGTATTGCTTCTCTCTATCCAAGTGATGATTGTTCTATATTTCTATGAAGTAAGGCCTATTTATATTATATCTCTTGTCCTGCAGAATAACCAAAACTCAACATATCCCCCACCCCCATCCCCAAAAAAAGAATTCATTCTCTTTCATCCATCCATCTATGTTCATGTCATCACCATCTGTCTAGTTATATAAGCCAGGAACCTTGAAGTCATTCTTTCTCTGCTCTCTTTCAACCCCTGCCTAAATCTGCCACATTTGTTCCCACTACTTCAGACCTATGGCCACTGCCTTAATTTAGTGCACCATATCTTTGTTTAGACTGGCACAACATATTCCTGAATCGCCTGCTTGGCTTCTTTTTCTTCCATTCTCAGTCATTCTACACCCTGTTATGAGAGTTATTTTTCTAAGATATGGTTTTTATTCCTCCCCTTTGGAACTTTTCTCAAGTACAAGATGGAGTCTAAAACTCTTCAGCATGACAAACGGGAAACTCCATGGTCTGCAATAGTCAACACATTTCACCCCAACCTACAGCCACTTTTCCAACACTTCCTTTGGGCTCACTTCTTGAAGAAGTTCTTGCAGCTCCAGAAACATGCCATAAGCATCTACTGTATGCATCCATTCTTTTGCTCATAATGTGTTCTCTGCCTAGGGAATTTCTATTCTTGTTTCAAACATTACCATCTCTGAAGATTTTCTTCTCTGATCCAGATAGGGATAAATATCCTTGGTTTTCTGCTTTTAAGATTTTTATTCAATATTCTATAATTATTGGTTTAGATGTGTGAATCTCTTACTAGATAGTTTCTGTGTCTCTGAGAAGGCTACCAGTGATCCGTCCTCTAGATGTCCATGCCCTGTGTAATTACTCTCCTTGAGTGTGGGTAGGACTCACTTCCAGTGGATACAGTGTGGCAGAAGTAATGGGAGGTCACTTCCAAGATTCAGTTACACAAAGACCTTGGATTCTGTCTTGGGTGCTCATCCTCTCTTGCTCCTCTCACTTGCTTGCCTTCTTGTGAGTTGCCCTGTGATGAGGCCCACATGATGAAGAGTCGAGGATGACCACTGATAAGCAGCCTGTGAGGGACTGAGACCTTCAGTCCAATAGCCTGTGAGGACCTGAATCCTATCAGTAACCAACAACAGTCCTTTGAGAAGGATTTATTTCAGGTCTCTTACCATGGCCTACTCAGTCACTAAGGGAGGCAGTAGTTCAATAATAAAAAACACAGAGGTCTTCTGTCCTTTTCCTGTCTTTTTCTCCTATCTGCCTATAAGATGCTGAAGTCTTCCCTATCCCATACAAATAAATATGAAAACCCTAAAAACCCTTCCCTCAACTTCAGTACTGTCTCAAACTATTGTCTTAGCTCTTTTCAAGGCAGGATGGGTCCTTAGAACAAAAAGACTTCCGGTATGGCTTGGATAGACTGAAAAAGAGACAAGCATGGCCGGTGTTGCTCAGTGGGTGGGCATAACCTATGAATCAGGAGGTTATGGTTCAATTCCTGGTCAGGGCACATGCCTGGGTTGCGGGCTCGGTCCCCAGTGTGTGTGTGGTAGGGGAGAAAGGGCATGTGTGTGCAGGAGACAGCTGATCAATGATTCTCTCTCATCATTGATGTTTCTATCTCGCCTTCTCTCCCTTCTTCTCTAAAATCAATAAAAACATATTTTCTTTAAGAAGAGAAGAGTGCATGGGATGGGACCAGAGGAGAAGGCATAGGACAATTCATATAGAGATTCTAGGTCACAATGCAGAACTTGGTTTTATACCAAATTCAGTGAGAAGGCAGCATCATTAGTGGTAACTACACAGCAGTTTTATCCATTAGTCACTATAGGCTTACTGTCTAGACTAGTCTCTGAGCTTGTCAATGGCTTTTTTAAGATCTGGAAAGAATTCATAGGCTTAAAAATGAAAAAAAAATCTGGAATATCAGAATCAATAAAGGTATGGTTAAATGTCTGCAGAATGTAATATTAATGTCAAATAGTTAAGCATAATGTAATCCAACTTTCCTTCAATATAAGCACAAGTTTAAGCTATCAGAGCAAAATAAGAAATTTATGTAAGAAAACTCAAATTTATAAAAACCTTAAAAACAGTTTTAGAGAACTTACACTTAACACACAGTATGTGTATATTTTCATATGTTTGGAATGATATGAGGTGGGAGCTTCCAAACTTTAGAATGCTGGGGGACTAACAAGGTCCCATAGCAGCCCTGGGTCTGCTTGCTCAGATCTCAAAAGAGCAGAGTATCTCAGGGGACAACAGTGAATCAAAAGGTGAATAATCTCCCTGTATATAACTAACAGTAAATAATATCCTGCAGTTCTCTGGAGTAGTAAAAATGCATACACATATAATGTTGGATATGAAATATCAGACCTTATATGTATATTTCTGGCAGATGTTTTTCTTAAAATTTCTATGTAAGAAGTATGGAATCAAGAGTTCAGCTATCATATATACATAACTAATATATAATTCTTGCCCCGTGAGTAAGGATCAAGTTTATTTTCAATGTCATAACAAATGTATCTGGAAGATCTTAAAACCAGAACCAATAAATATTTATTTGATATTTCCCTTGACACGTGTCTGAGAATTTATTTCCTAGCAGACTGGGTTACTTTTTCCCTCTGTTAATTTTTGTATTATATTGGCTAGATATATGCAAAAACACAATTATATACTCAAACACTCACAAACATGCATATAAACACATAAAGATCAGGATGTCACATCCACAAAGAAAATGGAAGTAATATTTTTGCTTTCTCTTTATGTTTCCAATATAACCTGGAACCCTGCCAGCCATACCAGAATCGGATACCATCTGTGAAATTAATTTGAAATTCACCAAGTTTAATTTGCTTGCCTCTAAATCAGCCATGGCATCCCTCCAAATTTATTTTTTCAAGTTTAGACTTTAATTTTATTCTGAGATCCTTCTCCTGGGTATATTTTGGTCCCTTTCACTAGAGAACTGTCCATTTTAACCATTAACCATTCATACTTTCTGTTTTCCCAGGATTTGGGTTAGTAGCTTTGTGTCTCAGACTAAGCCTCAACATAGTTAAGAAGGAACAATGTTTGTTAGTTCAGCAATCAAGGATATATGTATATGTATATGTATATGTATATGTATATGTATATGTATACGTATACATGTATACGTATACATATACACACACACACACACACACACATATATATATATATATACACACATATATATATATATATATATTTCACACGTCATTTTAAAAACCTTCAGTTACTGATCTTTTAGAAATGTTCACTCTGATTTGGAAGTTGTGCATGGCAGGGAAGAGGAGTAACTCAGAGACCCTTTCTTATTCTTTTACCCCTGAAAAACCTTGAAATAATTTTCAGGTCTCAGGGAATTCCCATATATCTACAGCCCTTTATATATTAGTGTGATCAGTAGGTTGTAGATATAATAGTTCAATAATAATGCTCAATGCTCTAAGTGTAGAAAGATATTTTTCTGTAGATCAACTTATTTGGCCAACTTTTGAAATATTACTTTTGTATGTTCTCTCTTCTCGCACTCTAATACTAGTCAGTAGCGGAGGTGACGGCAACATCAGTTCTTTTGTTTTTTAAATTCCTGATTGATTTCTTTAAACCTCATCCAAGTAGGCTTGAAAGTCTTGTCATGAATTTCTACCACACAGTTGCTAAGAAGCTGTGGTATGGGGTGGGTGGCATGACATAAACAAGAGTGGTTTTAGTCCCTATTTAAAGTGAAAAAGTCTTTGTAGCCAAACTTAAAAAAAAAAAAATCAGACAGTTAAGTTTAGCATACTTAAAAATATATTATTCTTTTATTTCTCTTTAAACATTTTTTGAGACTTATAAGAAAAGTGGGTTTAATTTATCTAAACACAGACGTAGTAGATTTAATTTAAGTAAAAGTTGCCAGTAGATTTTAATAAATGTTATTTATGATATGAAAATTATTGACAATATCATAAATATATTGACTTGTAGTGATAGTGACATGGGGGATGGGGATATTTGGCCTGAAGATTTGATTTCCCAGACTTCTTAGATCTTCTGGGTCTGAAAAAGTTGCCCACTCCTCTCCTTAAAAGGTAGCACTTGCCTCCCCAAGTCCCTGTCAAGCCAGAAGATACAACAGGTCTCCCATCTCAGACATGGGAGATGGGGACATTAGCCTATAACCAGGGCTAAGCAGCGCATGCCATTCACTGATGATTTTAGGGGTCCAGGTGCTAAGCGTGTGGTAGGTCATCTCCTTCCAAGTAAATTGTTGCAACTTGCATGCATCATCCATCACAAAGGAAGCGCAGTGCCTAGGTGGCCACTCAGGGTCTGAAGGCAACACATTCCGCACCTAGGAGTCCTGCTATGACCCTTAACATGAGAGACAAGAAAGGCTGCCCACATTGAATGAGGCCTGGCGTAGGAAAGGGCTCTGTAGCAGGTCCAGGTTGCAGCCTTTTGGGTAGCAGACCCTTTGGTTGGGACAGAGAGCACCTGGGGAGCAGGAGAGGCAGGTGAATGGGCTGAAGTCAGGAGTTGAGGGCTTCCAGTGCTTTTTGAAGGAATCTATTTGTTCTCCAGTTGGCAATAGGGAGCCACTTGTTCTTTTGTTTGTTTGTTTTTTGGGAAAAGAGTAGCTTAGCAATAGAATGTTGATAAGGTCCCCAGTACACAACAGACTAAAGGATGCAGGTGCTATGAAGAGATAATTTAGCCTTTTACATTTTCTTGTTCCTTCCCCATCTCACCTCAAACAGGCTCATTCAAAACTATCTGAACGAGGCCTTGGGAGAAGAGGAAAGAAAGTGAAGTGTGTGCAGGACACATTTCATTTTGTCCCTGCTTGACTCAGCTAATTTTCCTTACTTGTTAGCCAACGACAGAGTGACCATTTCATTGTTGCTCCAGAAGCCTGGGAAAGTCATCCCTATAAAAGCCTTCATTACTACTCAGACCCACTACCACCAAATTGCATGTCTTGGGGCAGTGGTCGGCAAACTCATTAGTCAACAGAGCCAAATATCAACAGTACAACGATTGAAATTTCTTTTGAGAGCCAAATTTTTTAAACTTAAACTTCTTCTAACACCACTTCTTCAAAATAGACTAGCCCAGGCCATGGTATTTTGTGGAAGAGCCACACTCAAGGGGCCAAAGAGCCACAGTTTGCCAACCACTGTCTTGGGGAATTCATTACAACCAGCTTCTACTTGTATTCTGTAAGAACTGCACAGGCTCTAAAGGACTCTTGAGTTCCTTGGGAGAATAATGTTACTTATTTATTTTGCAGCTTTTAGAACCTCTTCAAAGTATTTGACTCCCAGTAGACATAAGTGTTTTCTAAGAGGAAATGTAGTGAAATGGTTTCTAGACATTAAAAAAAAAAGAAACACATGTAATAATCAAGATAATCAAAGCAAATGAAATGTCGTAATACAAAATTTTGCTTCCTGAGCAGGATAATTGAGTTAAATTCTTTAGTTCACTTGCAATAATAAATATTTGTGGAGTTCATATATTAGTCATATAATTCATACTAGAAAACACTGGCACAGTTTGCCAAATATGCCTTAATTGGAGAGAGAGAGAGAGAGAGAGAGAGAGAGAGAGAGAGAGAGAGAGAGATATTACACTTTTCTCTCCTAACTCTTCCTTCTTCTAGTGAAAATCATATATCATATTGAAGAATATATAAATATAGACCTAGAGGTGGTAACCTTATAGCTTGGTGCTGCTTGTATTTTTCATAAGTGTAGGTAATTAAGAGGCAGGAATTTCTCTACAGGTCTCAGTGCATTTATTCTGTTTAAGGCCATGTTAGCACTTAAGTAAGAGCTCCCTCCACTGGAGTCTGAGCTTTAAAACTCCTGAAAACTTCCTTCCAGAAGCTCCCCTTCCCGCACCCACCTATTGCTTGCAGATTAAACCAACAGAACACTGAATAATGTCATTCAGGAGAGCAGCAAGTACGCCCATTTATCAATCCGAGGAGGCCGAACTGGGAGAAGAACTGGTACAGCAACTCCTGTCATTCCTGAATCACATTGACTACACAGAATACGTTCTTGGAAGCTTAGAGCATAAACTGACTGTAATCAAATGCCTTCAAGGTCTCCGCTCAGTTTTTCATCAAATGCACCTTTTCATGAAGTATTGCTTTCAGGAAAAGCTGGGGGTTTACATCCCCAAGCTCTACCCCAGGGTCACTCTGTTTTCTTCAGGAAAGTTTACAAATTTTGGCTGTATTTCTAAAAGGAAAACTTAGGGTATTTAATATTGTTCCTGGGCATTTGGATTAATAAAATATTCTAGTTAATCTTGAATGATCCCTTTTGTCAAACTTGGATTGCATATTTTCAACAAATTAGAATAAAATGAGACCAGATAATTAACACAAACTCTATAGGTCATGTTCAACCATTCTTGTGAGGTCTAGGTGCACCATGATGAAAATTCATTACTACCTGTGCAATCTTTATTAAGCCTTTTGCAAACATTTCTTTCTCTAAAAATTGGGCTGTTAACATTTTACCTTCCTCAAAGGTTTGTCACAAACATTAGATGAAGTAATGAATGTGAAAGGGCTTTGCAAACCATAAAACCTGTTTTAGGAGATATGGCTATGAAGAAATGAGATTTTTTTTTTCAGAGTGACTGGCTGAACTTTATAATAAAATCTGTGACTGAGTATCCTATGTGGAATTAGTGTCATTACATTTCATAGAATGTACAAGACTGATTAATAGAGAGAACTGCTAACCAAATAACCTTTGGTCCAATAGAGAGCATTATCTCTTCACACAATAGAAACACTAATGATTTTTTCCTTATGCTATTTTTCTAAATCCAGTTCTTTTCCATTAGAAAAGAAACAGAAAAGTGAAATTTCATCTTGGAGGATTTATTGTAGATTTCTGTTTTGAGTGAGCAAATACTTCTAATTTTCCATAGCAGTGATAGGGTAGTGAAATTTGATTATCTATATATATAAATATATAAAAGCCCAGCAACCATTAAGGCATACGACTGAAACAACCAGAACGACTGGTCACTATGCCTCTCACTGACCACCAGGAGGCAGCTGCTTAATACAGGAGCTGCCCCCTGGTGGTCAGTGTGCTCCCATAGTGGGAGCGCCACTCAGTCAGAAGCAGGGCTCAAGGCTGGCGAGTGCAGCGTCTGTGGCTGGAGCTTCTCCCATCTCCACAGCAGCGCTAAGGAGCGGTGAGCCAAGTGGTTAGGAGCGAGCAGGTGGGCAGTAAGAGCCAAGCGGTAAGGAGCAAGCAGGTGGGTGGTAAGGGGCGAGCAGGCAGGTGGTTAGGAGTGAGGGGTCCCAGATTGTGAGAGTGATGTCCAACTGCTGGTTTAGGCCCAATTATTAATCCAATTGGGCCTAAACCGGCAGTCAAACATCCCCTGAGGGGTCCTAGATTGCAAGAGGGCACAGGCTGGGCTGAGGGACCCTTCTGCCCCGTGCACAGATTTTGTGCATCGGGCCTCTAGTATTTCCATAAATTTCACTGTCAAAATCAACATCAATCGATGATGCATACAGTCCTCCAAAATACATTAGATTGTGTGACCACAGTGCTGCATGAATGTGTGGGCAATCTTACTAGGTTCAGTTTCACTAGTATCTACTCCTGACCACATATCTCCTTTCCCCATGTCACAAATCCAATTACATGAGTAGAAGCCCAATCAATTTTGGTAGAAGCTAGTCATTATACTTACCTACAGTAAAAATATCAATCTCCCTGCAAGGATGTTTAAATTAAATATCATAATTTTTCAAACCTGGAAAAAAATTAGAGGCATATTGCACGTGACCCCACCAAAGTATACTTCAGATATTTTTCCTGAAGTGATTACTCCTTATCAACTATGTACTTGGTTCTATTAGTGTTTGCTGACAATTCTGATATTGAATTATTTCCAAATTAATTTTGATTCCTGTAACCAAAGAAGGTGAGAAACAATCTATCCTTAGAGATTCAAATTTAATTATATTTATGTACTTCTGATACTTATGACAGTTGCATCTCATTACTCCTGTTTTTCCTTCTTACCTTGTCTTTTCTGGTAGAGTTATGTGCTTCCTTCCCAGTGTTCAAATAGTTCTCTGTATATTCCACAATATAGTGCTTTTTTCCCTTTATTTCTTTCAAGGACTTCAAGGACTCTGAACTCCTTGAAGGTGTATTTTTGGTTTTTGTTTGTTTGTTTGTTTTTAAATATCTTTAGTACCTAGCGCAGTGCTGGGTGACACCACCATAAAGAATCTCTTGTTTAATAAGAGAGGAGAAAGAAAATACTTTCATTCTTTCTCTGCCTTGTGAAGATTCTTGAGATATGATAAGGTGGTATCCTCAGGAAAATATTCTTAAGTATAGGGGCAACTGCTGGCTTGACTGAACAATTTGCCTGTAACGTCTACTAAGAGCATCTGAACTTCACAGGGAATCAAAGTAAATGATAATTTTTGTTGTTGTTTAGGGCTGGCACATTTGAAGTGAGCAGCTGGGACTATATCCTCTTTGCACTTGGTTCATACATAAGGAGAAATAAAAATTCTGAAAAGACATTTGTATTGTAAATCAAAATACATTGCTGAGATCAATGTCGGGTTGACATTCTGCTTGCGAATATTCTTTTGAGATTGGTCCTTGTAAATCTCTTTCCCATCTGGTTTTTATGTCTGCTCTGGGACTTGTATGCACAGAATTGTCTAGGATCTGCTCAGAATGTTGAAATAAAGTGCATGGTTTATAATAAAAGGTTAGTTGGGAGGGGAAAGTGCTGTCTTGGTTATATCTAAACTGCTTATATATCTTATAGCTTGGTTAACTTTAGGAAACTTTGGGAAGTCTTTTCTTGGAATAAGGAAATTTACTTGAGGTCATGAAATAACCCTACCCTGCAACTATATCTCGGTAAAGGACATTTGTTGGGAGGATAATTTTTATTTTTAAACCCAGGAAGAGTGAGCAGAGAGAAGAGCTGGTGATTACAATTTTCTCTCTTGCTGTAATTGCACTATTTCCATTAAATTAATGATAGAGAGGAACAACTGTTTATATAATTGTTTCTTTCCTTACTGAAAGTTAGTTATTTGGGAATGTTTACCTCTTCTTAAAAGACAAATTCAGTGATGACAAAGCTCAATTTGAGATGTGTCATGATAAAGAAGCCCCTGATTATAACTTAACATCTGGACTTGATATCCCTCCTTGAGTTTTATGGGGGAATGGTGTTCTAAATGGATTCTTCTGAGTGAGAACATAATCACCACCATCATCACATAACATTTATTCAACTCTAATCTCCAATTGTGGATAGGTGGTTAATCTTGGATACATACAAAGAAAAACAGACATAATCTTACTCCTTAGAAGCATGGAATTGATCCTATTGATCCTTGCTCTCTCATCATCTATGGTGTGTGTGTGTGTGTGTGTGTGTGTGTGTGTGTGTGTGTGTGTGTGTGTGTTTATCATGGCATCCCAGAGGCAGATGGGAGAAGAGGAAGCACCAAAGTCGTTCTATGTGACCCTGGATATCCTCCCCATTGAGGAAATAGCTAAATAGAGCTGCTGGAGGTAGGAGCTTTTTCTCTGAAAATAAGACTACTGACTTCAATTTGTTCATTTTGGGAGTTCTTTTTGACTCAAGCAATACAGAGTAAGCAATAATGCAGCAGTAAGGGGAACTGAAAATTTCCCTTAGAGGTCTTTGAGGACCACTGTTGTGTCCATCGGAGATATAAGATAAAGATGTAAAGGCAGCCTCAGCACCTTCCTCCTTCCAGTGGAGTCCCTTATACTTCTAGTTAATGCCCAACCCTCCTCCACCTAAGTCCTCATAGCAACAACAAATCCACAGTTCCACTGTTATTTATTAAAGGTTTAGATTTAATTTTAGAACAGAGTGGGGCAAACCACTTAGCAAAGTGGAATATTTTAAAATTCTCTGCAGATCCTTCATTTACTACTATGGATCTCACAATTACCTTAAAAGCAGAATGGCTTCCATGCCTTAATATCTGAAGTTAGAGTTCTCCTTTCTTTCTTTAGTGTAGATAATTGGCAAACGTTGATAGCTATAAGAGTTCTTTTCTTTTTTTAAATTTATCTTTATTGTTGAAAATATTATAGATACCTCCTCTTTTCCCCCATTGACCTGCCCCACCCTGCACCTGTCCAGGCCTTCACCACACTCTTGTCTGTGTCCATGGGATATGCATATATGCATATAAGCTCTTTGGTTAATCTCTCTCCACCTATCCCACCTCCCCGCTGAGATTCATCAGTCTGTTCCATGCTTCTATGTCTCTGGATATATTTTGTTCATCAGTTTATTTTGTTCATTAGATAGGAGATTTCTTAATGGTAATTTTGTACATGCTTCTTACTTGTTCACCTAAGACTCTTGTCTATACTTAAACTATAAACTCCCCTGTTCCACTCTGCTAGGCCTTTATATTCTAGAGGCAGTTTAACACGTACCCGTACTGTGTTGGTTTTCAGAAGGGGTTTTATGGCTGCTTTCCAATGTGAAGTCCTGTTCCTATGTAACCTTATAGTTTCCTCTCATTACTTACTACATGCGCATAACTAATACTAGTTTTTCCCAAGCTCAGGGAGTAAGCCCAGAGTGCAGTGGGCACTTCCATCCTAAGCCTAAATACAACAATATCAACATACACATCGGGGTCCTTACACTCAGGTTATAAACATTTCAATTATACTCAGACTCTGGGAAGACAACCATTAGGTTACAAATGCTTACTGTTAGGACTCTCCAACGTTATATAAAATTAAACTGACTGTACAAGGTGGAGCTTTCCTTCCTATTGTTTCAGCACTTCACCCAAATATCCTGTGAAGTAAATATGTTTCCTTGTGGTTACTGCTCATTCTAATACTCTCTTATTCATTCGCCAGTCTGTCCTTAACTTTGGACTTTATTCACCTTGCCTTTACCCTACACTTCCACCCATCATTTCATGTAGAGCTTTCTTTAACTTTCTCTTATGCCTCATTAGAGAGCCACCTGCTCATTGCCCAATAATTTGTTTCTAAATATGATGACACCTGCTATGAAATGAAACCATTTCTTATTCATGGTCATATTGCCATTGTCTAATATAGTGAGCACGCCCATGAATCTGTGCTGTGATGAGTGACTATTTGAATGTTTGTGAGCATGTGTGTCTGTGTGGTGTGCAGGCACACAATGCAGTAGTGTGCCTCTGTTGTGTTAATTCATGATGTTCTAGAATAGATTCAGTGCCGGTTGGTCTGGGAGTTGTTTGGGATGGAGTTTGCACAAACAAGTCATTTAACACCAGTTACTTTCTCTTCCTATTACACCGTGACATGATCCCAATAGGACAACAAAGGCTATAAGACAACAGTGGCCGACTTAATATAGATCATGTCACTTCTGAAGTGGTCCCAACCCAGCATCATTGAAATCTACCTGGCCCATTGGGAAGAACTATCATGGAGTATAAATTATGTCAAAGGTTTACCACTCTGAAGAAACTGATTTTTAAGTGTGTTTTCTACAATGGAAACATATCCCTAAATAAGGTGATATAAAGACTCGTTTGTAAACTGGATACTTTTTGTTCCTAAACATCGAGTAAATAGGTAAATATTCTACCCTGCTGAGTCTCGAACATCTGGGTGACTGTGCAGATTTTGAGAGGCACGTAAGGGTAAGAATAGGGTGGTGGCTCTGTCCAGCACTCAGCTGCAAAGGACAAAGATTGGCATCCAGTGAATGATTCAGCTATCACAATATTTCGAGACAAACAGAAAGTGCCTCATCAGACACATAGACAAACATCAAGGAAAACGTTAACGTAGGCCAGTTGTTTTTACACATGCTTGTTTTAGTAGATGTGGCTGCTTCTATCAAGATTCTATTGGTGAAGGTGCAAAGGACTTTTTTTCTCTTAGGTTGATCTGTATTTCAAGGAAAGTAGAGCCCAAACATTCTTTGTAATAACTTCTAGAGAGGCTCAGCCATTTCGTGTCACAGAGCATGGTTTCTGTAAGAGAAATAGAGGTGGGGAAATGAGAGGAGAAGGGATTTTCACACACATTTTGAAATAATTACCATCATCAAGTTAATTAATGCATTCATTGCTTCAGATAGGTTTTCTTGTTTGTTCGTTTGTCTTATTTTGTGTGTGTGTGGTGAGAACACTTAAGATTTACTCTTTTAGCAAATTTTAGGTATATGATACAGTATTATTAACTGTCACCATGCTGTACATTAGATCCCCGGAACTTAATCATCTTGCAACTGAAAGTTATACCCTTTGACCAAAAAACTGCTTACTTTTAATTCTAGTTGCCAGACTAGAATTTACAAATTTTACAATCTATATGCTCCTGTGCTCCAGTCCTCAATTACCAAAGTATCTGAGAGAAGACTAAATTGCATTTTTTATTCAGAGAGTGTAGGTTGTTGAATGCCTAGAGCTGCAGTGAATGTTATCATTCAGCGCATTCTCCCTCATCGCTGATGTGACGCGGTGGCGGTTCTTGCCCACTTGCAGGGGAAGCAGTCACCAAGGAGGCCTGGCAGAGGGCCCTAGCAGTTCTGAGCCTGATATCAGGCTTATCACATGTCTTTAGACAAGTGAACACAACTCTCTGAGTCTGTTCTTTTCATATTTTAAAATGAATAGTTTGGGGAAACCAACATTCCTTTATTTCTTCAAATATTGATTGTATTCCTTCTATGTTCTGGATACTCTGCTTTTTGTCTGACATGCCACATTGAACAAGGCAATGTCCCTGCCTTCATGGGATATACTGTAGAGTAGAAGAGAAAGATAAACAGCTAGGCAATTACAAAACAGTGAAATAGATGATACCAGTGGAAGCATAAGTTCCAGATCATCTGAGGTCACCTCTATTAATATTTTAGGGAAATTGCTGATTATTTGTATTTCTTTGAATTTGTCATGCATTCTCCATTGTCTCCGTGTCTTTGAACATGGTCCACTCCCCAGAACAGTGGTTCTCAACCTTTCTAATGCCGCGACCCTTTAATACAGTTCCTCATGTTGTGGTGACCACCAACCATAAGATTATTTTTCGTTGCTACTTCATAACTGTAATTTTGCTACTGTTATGAATCGTAATGTAAATATCTGTGTTTTCCGATGGTCTTGGGCTCTACAGCAGCAGTTCTCAACCGCTAGCAGGGTTGCCTAAGACCATCGGAAAACACAGATATTTACATTACGATTTATAACAGTAGCAAAATTACAGTTATGAAGTAGCAACGAAAATAATCTTATGGTTGGGGGTCACCACAACATGAGGAACTGTATTAAAGGGTCACGGCATTAGAAAGGTTGAGAACCACTGCCCCAGAATAAGAGTCACCCTATTCTTCACCTAGCTAATGTCTACAGAGTCTGTAAGGTACAGATCAAGCATTGCCTCTTAGGGAAATCTTTGCATTTATGAATCTCCTTTGGATGATCCATCTTGAGTGCCCCTAGTCTCTATAGACATCCTTTAGTCATAGTAGCTTGACATTGTTTATTTACTTACCAGTATCCCCTGTTAGGATTTGAAATTCCAGTGCTGGAATTTCAAACTTCATCTCTTTATTATATAGCAATTGTCCCACCAATGTTTACTGATCATACAAATATCAAACATTTTTTATCATACAAATATAAATACCTACTATGTGCCAGGCACTGTAAAGGATTTGCTTTTACCATGTTTTTTACTTTAATTTTCACAATAACTCTCTGTTATGTTTTTAATATTACCCCCCTTTAGAGATGGAGCAACTGAGGCTCAAAGAGGCTCAGAAATTTGCTCAAGGTCACACAGAAAGAGAAAAACCAGAATTTGAAGCTGGTTTTCTAGAAATTTCCTTCTTTTATTTTACCACTGAATGAAAACCACACGTCTTATTATATTAAACAGGCGTCCTCAAACTTTTTAAACAGGGGGCCAGTTCACTGTCCCTCAGACTGTTGGAGAGCCGGACTATAGTTTAAATAAAAACAACTATGAACAAATTCCTATGCGCACTGCGGGCCCGGGACGAGTCGGCTGCTAAGCAGGACAGGCAGCGGCACCCGGCGGGCCGCATGTGGCCCGCGGGCTGTAGTTTGAGGACCCCTGTAACGTGTGTGTTTGTGTGTGTGTGTGTGTGTGTGTGTGTGTGTGTGTGTGTGTGTGTGTGTGGTAATTGTGAAGGAGATCATTTTCTCTAAAAGGAAACCCAAGGCTAATGGTTTTTATGCCACATGTACATAAGCTGGTATGAATCCACACTTGGATAATCTGGCTCAACAGTGGGAGAAAAAACAACACACTTCTTTAAGTGAACAGATATCTCTGTGAGCCAAGGTCATGGTAGGGTCTAATATGTATATCTCTGTGTCACACACACACACACACACACACACACACACACACACACATATTCGACAGAAAAAATTTGTATGTAAAATCCCCTAGGACACAGGACACCATGGAGAAATAGAGACAGGGACCAGGAGAGCCAATGTCTAGAGCCTGGGGGATATTAGGATTATAATTCTAAAACAGAAAAGGGATTACACAGTATCAAGAAAAGATGTGTAATTACGACAGACTCCAATATAAAATCTGGAAGACAGGCAATGCTGATGCCTAAAAGATGTATGGAGGTGGTTGGAGAATATTTTCTGCCAGAGAAAATTATATGTTCATTTAAAGCCAGAAGAAGTCTTAAATTCCCACCTGATTAGACTTTATAGAAGTCAGTTCAAATATTGAATCAACACATAATTTCCTTGCCTTCAAATTTTCCCAACATAATCATGTGGGCAGACAAAATATTAGTTCTATTTTAGTCAGAGACAGTGACATAAAATAGAGATATGGCTGTTTCTGTTACAAAGCCAATGTTTGCACTATTGAAAAACCTTATATTCTGCAAAATTGAGCACTAAAAATAACAGGGCCTGTGGGGAAAATAAAACAAGGGGAGACCACTCAGAACTGTGGAATTTGGAGAGCAAAGCACTAAATAAAACAAAACAATTACTATCAAAATATATATTTATATATACTACTGGCACTGTTAACTCGCTAATGGCATTTGCACCTGGCTTCAAAGGTCATTAGCAGCCTTAAGTCCTGGAGCTCCTACTTGTTCCTTTGAGATATAGGTTTTTCAATATGAACAGTTTTTACCCAAATGAAAAATCTGGTCAAATATGTAGCCTATTCCACGAACCCATTGTGTTAATACAGGGGTTAATGTCTTTGAAGCTTCTTAATCTTCGTTAGCAGCTTCACCAGCAAGTTTACCATAGTCTATACATGTCTAAGTATTCTTGAAGCATTCCAGGAAAGTGCTTTTATAGATTTTAAACTTTTTTCTAAAGATCTTCATATATGCTTTTTTTCTTTAATTGTGACAAAGCTTGCTCTGGATATCTTGAAAACATTAAGCTACTAGGAAACAACATGTAAGAACCAACATTACTTCTGAGATATTAGAACATCATTCCTACTGATCAGTCATATGCGGAGTAATTTGCATCAACGAATTGGCTGTTTTATAGGAACAGATTCTCCTAATACATTGTAATGTGTGAGGTTCCAACGTCGTGTAATGAATGTTGGATTACTTTGTATAAAACTGTCTCATTGACTATATTTAGGGCCCGTTTCACCTTACTCCATGCCAGAGTTTTACAATAACAATGCAGTAAACAAGATACTGCTTGTAGACTGGAAGTGCAGAGGAGGCCTGCATGGTGGCGGTGGGCTTTAAAAGGGTGAAGTGATAACCTGGGAAAGAAAAAAAAAGAAACAAAAACTACCTCTATAACCCTAACAAGCAGTTTTAACTGTGCTGGTAGGTGTGCTTCACATCAGATGGTCATTTACCTCAATGTTTCTTATCCAGTTTGATGTTTCTTCCTTTCTTCTTTCCTTTTTCCTTTCTTGCCTTGCTGTCTCTCCTTCATTTTTTCATTATTTCACTAATATTTTTATCTGTCTTTTTCTCCCCCTTTATTTGCTGCATATTACTAAATATCTGCCATATTCCAGGAACACATTTCATCTAGAGATGAAATGATGGACAAAAACAGGCTTAGAGTGTTGTGGGGAAATAGGCATTAAGCACACAATTACACAAACAAATATAAATGAACAGGTGATAAGTATTACCAAGAAGAGGAGCTATACAAGCACGTCAGGGGGGCAGTACACCCTAGTCAGATACTTCCCCTAGGCTTCCCTGGGGAAAGGAACTCAGGAAAATGAGTGGGTTAGGAGAGAAGAGACTGCCCTCTGAGGGGATTGCTTATGCTGTGACCGTGCAGCCCTGGGGACCACAGTGCGCATGAGGAACTGAAGGAGGGGCAGGGTGGTTGGAAGACAGAGTTTAGGGGTGGATTCTGAGCCACATCATGCAAGGGCCTGGCTGACCTGGGCTGGGATCAAGATTTTCATTCTTTAATCCCAGAGAAATGGGAATCATTGAAATGTTTCCAACCAGGAGATGTAGGATATGATCAGATTTGCATTTTGAAAATATGTCTGTGATTACAGTAAAGTCATGTGCAGCTTAACGACAGGGATGTGTTCTGCGAAACTCCTCGTTAGAAGATTTCATCGTTGTGGGAACAGCATAGAGTGCACTCACACAAACCTACTGCAGCCTCAGTTACAAAGGACAGCTTACTACACACCTAGGTCAGTGGTCGGCAAACTCATTAGTCAACAGAGCGGCAAACCGCGGCTCGCGAGCCGCATGTGGCTCACGAGCCGCAGTTTGCCGACCACTGACCTAGGTGATCTGGTACAGCCCATTGCTGCTGGGCTCCAAGCCTGTTACTGTATGAAACAACACGGAATTAAATCAAGCATAAGAGAAAGCAATGCAATCGAGAGACATGTACAACACAAGACATATGAGGCTGCTGCTGGTGTAACATGGCATACTATGTTATAGCAAACTTTTGTTTAATAAGTAGAAAGAGTACACTCTAAAATAATAAAAAGTATAGTATAGTAAATATGCCAACCAGAAATATAGTTGTTCATTATCATTAACAAGTGTTATGTGCTATACATTACTGTGTGTGCTATACTTTTATAGGACTGACAGCGCAGGAGGTTTGTCTACACCGGCGTCACCACAAACACGTGAATAATGTGTTGTGCTATGATGTCACAAAGACCACAGTGTCACTAGGCAATAGGAATTTTCCAGCCAATCTTATGGGACCACCATTGTGTATGCAGTCCATCACTGACCAAAACGTTATTATGCAACACATGATTGCATAATAACATCAATATATAATTTTTGTGCTCGTTGCAATTTTGCATCTTCAAAATACCCCTGTAAGGGAAGAGCCTGATACTTGCATTTTTATTTCCCCTTTGCTTCATTTGGCCTGTTTTGTTCTTCACATTTCTTCTAAGGAATGTCAGCATCACATGGGGTGACATCATAGCTGTGAAACAAAGCACGAGCAAGTATAATCATTTGACATTTCTTTAAACTCGGGTCCCGAGTCCCTCATTTTTCCTGCTCTCAGTCCTGGAAACAGCTTCCACTCCCACTGAACTCTCATTTATAAGCTACTTATGTTTCAGCTTTATTGGAGGTGTTTGCAGGTTTTTCCACGGACATTAAACATTCAAATCATTAGGGATCTATCACCAAAAAGGGAAGTTTGAAAAGACCACTAAAATTAGCAAAAGAATAAACAAAAAAGAAGTTGGAGTTGCCTCCTTCCCTTGACAACCATGCTTGCTATTAACAGTTTTTATAAGTGATTCAATTCTCCTGTTTTCACTCTTCATAATCCCTCTTAGGGAGGCGACAGTACACTGTGTTTCTCTATTGAGGGGTTTCTGGTCAGACAAGTCATGCTCCCAGGCCCCCACCTTTGCATAAACCATAGGGCATAGTATTAAGAGCTCCGGCAATGTGCTAGGAAGGTGGTGTGCAGAATCTAAAGGAAACACTGAACACTTCTCAGTTCATTTTACATCCAATTTGTCACCTAAGCCTTTGTTCTGAACCTACTTTAATGACACATTCTTTCTCTTAGAAAGCAGAGTTATTCTGAGAGGGCACCATCTTAGCAACTAATGGTTTCTGTACAAATAATGATAGTCTGTCTAGTTGGCTAGTTCTAGCTGCCAGAAATTCTGCTTGGGCTGAAATTATGAGAGGCGGGTCCTTGGCCAGAAGCAAGAAATTGAAGGAGAGGGAACCAGCTGTAAATTTTTCACTAGTCTGATGGACTGTATTTTTGGGGTCAAGAAACAGAGCAGCTGGTAGGGAGGAATTGCATTATCACAAGTGTTTGAAGCAAGAATCCTCCCTAGTCTTTTGTCATGATCAAATCTTCAAAACTCCCAGATGATAAATGGGCATTATGTAAACTTACCTAGGGCTCAGTCACTTTTAATCTAAAGTATGATCATAGATATTGTCTGATGACATTAAAAATAACAAAACAAAATAAAGCCAAAATACAATTTATCTGGTCAGAACTAAGATAGTTCTACACTGCACACAAACCCACATTCCTAGCATCAATATCCTGACATTGAGATGTTCACTAAACAAAAAGGAATCAACAGACCTGGGTGGTAAATGAACAGGTTTGGTGACATTTTACAGTTTGGGAAAGTTATTTCTCCTCCACTGAGACACCCCAATGACTTGAAAATAGACACAGAGACAGAAAGAAGAAGATAGAGTAGATGAAAAGGAAATGAACGAAGGGAAAATGGGAAAAGAAAGTCCAAGAGAATGAGACACAATTAGAGGAAATACAATTAGAGGGATGCTTCTTAAACAGGTAAAAATGTGAGAGACTAAGACCATAGAAAGCCCTGGGATAATTTTGAGTAGGGACCAACTAAGAGTGTGTATAGAAGAAGTACACTGTTTGTATTTGTGATATGCTTGTCATCTGTCTCTAAATATGAAATACTTCATCCTTTCTAGAATGAGGTACAGTAAAGTAAATAATTGAAAACAGACCTAAAATGGACAAATAAAAAAATAAAGGATTCAAGAATAAACAGAAGTAAGCAATGGCATTTGGGTGAGCTTCCTGTTATGGAACTATATTTATCTTTGGATTCTTGTATTATAAAGCAAAGGGAGACATGATCTAGTATTGTTGGGTTAAAATTATAAGAGCAACAATAACAAAAGTACTAAGCAGCTTAAAATTTTATCAGAACATTAACACTTCTTTTTCTGGTGCTGTAATGTAATTACTTATATAGCAGATAAATAAAGGGAAATGTTTTCATTATGGTTTGAAAGAAAGAATGAAAAGCTTTTATAAAAGTATTTGAATTTTTATAATGGTTTATAATTTATCAGAATTTAATTATTTTACTTGACCTTCATTAATAACCCTATGACTTATATAAGGCACCTACAATGATCATTTTCTAGACAAAATTTAAAATCTTATAAACAGAGCACTCTTGGTAAAATTGATAAATAGTGTACTGAACCTCTGCATTACTATTCAAAGCCCTCTATACGAGTCTTCTGCCTCTTACCCCAATACCACTTGCCTCTTTGAAAAAGCTGAAGGTAGACCATTAAATCAGTGATTTTGCTAGTTGGAGTATCTCGGAATTCACTGTGAAATTTTTTAAAAAATAGAGCATGTTTGGACCCACCCTGAACCTCATGATATAGATCTCTACTGCTGAGGTCCAGGCATGTTCATTTACAGAAAACTACAGAGGTGCTTTTCATGCACATCAAAGGTCGATATCTTCCTGAATTAAACAGTAAATCAGTGAAGACCTTGTTCATAGAACGAAGATTATCCAGATGAGTTCTTGTTTGTGATTGGACTTAATACAGATACCAAACTTAAAGATACAATAGAAGTGTCTCTGAAGCTCTTTCTCCCAAGTGTCAGATGCTCACGATAGCCTTTGGCGAAAATTGGAACTGGGGGTCAGTTCACAGTGTATACCCAAAATGCTGAGATGCTAAATCGATTATTAAAAATCAGTCTACCTGCAGTTTCTCATTTGATGTGCACAAGCAAGCTCCTATTAGAATGACCCTTCTGCAGATAACTATAAAGTCTGGATAAGAGGAAATAAACAACTACCTGAAGACTCTAAAGAGAGAATGAATGCAGGCCAATCAGAAGGGACGCGGATGCTTGCAAGAAGGAATCAGTATAATATATTTCTCATTTTTATGTTTGTTTCTTCTTAGCCTATGGGCAACCCCAGCAGGTGGCTAAAATTCCAATAGAAAACTTGCAGTTTTGCCATCTTGAAGAACCAAGGAAAAGTTTGAGGCAGTCATGACTGTTGGAAAATAAGATGGAAGTCTCAAAAAAGAAGAGTAAGCTGGGATGGGGCAGGGGTAGGGGTCAGCTGAAATTCTCTATATAAACTGTTCCAAAATTTCCGGCCACCAATGAACCATGTGTTTTGGGGATGGAAAGAATGCTGTCATCCCAGCTAAAATTAAAAGAACTGAACTTGAATGGCCACTGAAAAGGCAGAGTTGTTAGTTTGAGTCTAATCACATGAATTAGTTGCCTGCTAAAATAAAAATGTCCACACTATTTGGAGGAACATGATGGAATCTAGGGACTCCTCAACACAATATTCACAATGTCCAGGATACAATTAAAACGTTTCTCAGCATAAAATGAGCAGGAAAATTTAGCTATTTTTGAGAGGAAAGACAATCAGAGAATGACCTACATATTGAAATTACCAGGCAAGTACTCTAAAGCAGTTATTATAACTATGTCCAGTAGGACAACAGATATACCCTCCTAATGAATGGAAAGATTGCAAATCTCAGGAGAGACTTTGAGACTATAAAAAGCAAATTTAAATTTCAGAAATAGAAACTACTGTATCTCACATAAAAATTTTATTGGATGGTCTTAACAGTGGGATGAAGACAACAGAGGAAAGAGTCAGTAAACAAAGAAGTCTAGCTAAAGAAACAAGGGATAAGCCCTGGCCGGGTGGCTCAGTTTATTGCAGCATCGTCCCATACACCAAAGGTCATCAGGTTTGATTCCTGGTCTGGGCATATACCCAGGTTGTGGGTTGATTCCCTGATTGGGGCATGTAGGGGAGGCAACCAACTAAGTGATGTTTCTCTCTCACATCAATATTTCTTTCTCTCTCTCTCTCTCCATCTCTTTGTGTCTCCCCTCCCGCCCCCCTTCTCTCCCTACTTCTCTCTAAAACATGTCCTCTGGTGAGGATATAAAACAAACAAACAAAAAACCAAGAGGTAAATAAAAATGGAATTCTAAAAAATATTTAAATTAGCTAAAACTGAGCAGGTAGGGAACAAAGAAAAATAGGGGACAAGCAGAAAACAATAGCATCAATAATTATATTAAAGATTAAAGAACTAATACCCCAGTTAAAGAGGTAGGGACAATTAGAATAGATCAAAACAAACACAAACAAATAAAATGCTTTCTGAAAGAGACACTTTAACTACACAGATAATTTTAAGTAAAAGGATATCAGAGTAGTTTACTAATATTAGAAATATTGGATTGTAAGACCAGTAATATCACCAGAGATTTAAAAAAAGGGGGAAAGATCTTAATTATAAAAGGATCAGTTCATTAGGAAGAAATAAAAATTATAAACAACTTCAAAGAACATGAAGCAAAATTAAAAGAAGAGAGAAGTAGATAATTTCACAAATCAGACTAGGAGATTATTCCATTTTACTCTCAACAACTGATAGAAGTAAAGAACAAAGAAAAACGTATTTGATCTAAACAACACTACTACTCACTTTGATCTAACTGCTATTCATAGAACACTTTATTACAATCTTAAAAAAATACACATTATTTTAAAGTTGACATGCTATGTTTAAAGAGATATATTTGGGGCCATAAAAATATCTCAAAAACTTTAAAAGACTGAAATCATGTGGAGTGTGCTCTCTGAACATAATGAATTAAACTAGAAAGCAGTACATATAAGATATGTATGAAAAACACATATATGTTTAAATTAAGTAACATGCTCTTAAGTAATCTATGGAAAATACTTTGAACTAATTGGCAATGAAAATATCACATATCAAAATTTGTGGCATACAGCTAAGTAGTGTTTCTAGTAAAATTTGTAATGTTTAATACTTATATCAAAAATTAGTTATCTAAATTTCCACCAATAGGAGCTAGAAAAAAAGGGTGAAGTTAACCAAATTAAGGAATTGGGGGCCAGAGTAACCACAAAACTGCATTAATCAAGAGATTGTTGCCTGGCCGATGTGGCTCATTTTTGAGCACTGACCTATATGAGCCAGGAGGTCACAGTACAATTCCCGGTCAGGGCACATGCCTAGGTTGCAGGGCATGCAGGAGGCAGCCAGTCAATAATTTTCTCTCATCATTGATATTCTATCTCTCCCTTTCCCTTCCTCTCTGAAATCAATAAAAATATATTTTAAAAAGAAATTGTAGTACAGACATAAAGATCTATAAATAATCAGTAGTTGAGAAGAGATAACTCAGGAATAGACCCACACTTATATGGTTATGTGATTTTTCTTGGTGTGTGTTTTTTTTTTTTAATTTATTGTGGTAATAACACTTAACATGAGATTACCCTCTTAAATTTTTAAGGGCTCAATACAGTATTGTTATCTAGGGCAAAATGTTACTTGAATTTTGAAAAAGTTGCCAGTACAATCCAGGAGAGAAAGAAAAGTCGTTTCAATAAATGCTGCTAGAATAACTATTGAAAAATGCACTATGCTCCTTACTTCACATACTATACAAAAACTAGAGGCCTGGTGCACAAAATTTGTGCACGGGCGTGGGGGGTGTCCCTCAGCCCAGCCTGCACCCTCTCCTATCTGGAACCCCTCAAGGGATGTCTGACTGCCCATTTAGGCCCGATCACAATCCAGGATTGCTGGCTCCCAACCACTCACCTTCCTGCCTGCCTGATCACCCCTAACTACTCCCCTGCCAGCCTGATTGATGCTTAATTGCTTCCCTGCTGGCCCAATTGCCCCTAACTACCCTCCCCTGCCAGCCTGGTCACTCCTAACTGCCCTCCCCCGCAGGCCTGGTTGCCCCTAACTGTCCTCCCCTGCAGGCCTGTTCACCCCTAACTGTCCTCCCCTGCTGGCCCGGTCGCCCCTAACCTCCCTCCTTTGCCAGCCTGGTAGCCCCTAACTGCCCTCTCCTGCTGGCCCGATTGCCCCTGTCTTCCCCTGCCATCCTGGTTGCCCCTAACTGTCCTCCCCTGCAGGCCTGTTCACCCCTAACTATCCTCCCCTGCTGGCCCGATTGCCCCTGTCTTCCCCTGCCAGCCTGGTTGCCCCTAACTGTTCTCCCCTGCAGGTCTGGACGCCCCAACTGCCTTCCCCTGCTGGCCCAGTCACCCCTAACTGCCCTCCCCTGCTAGCCTGGTCCCCCCCAACTGCCCTCCTCTGCAGGCCTGGTCCCTCCCAACTGCCCTCTCCTGCTAGCTTGATCACCCACAACTTCCCTCCCCTGCTGGCCATCTTGTGGCAGCCATCTTGTGTCCACATGGAGGTGGCCATTTTTCCAGCTTTGACCACATGGGGGCGGCCATCTTGTGTGTTGGAGTGATGGTCAATTTGCATATTACCTCTTTATTTTAAAGGATTATTTAGAGATAGCCCTAAATGTAAAACCTAACACCATAAAGCTCTTAGTGAAAAAAAAGGAGAATACCTTCATGATTTAGGTGTAGGTAATGGCTTCTTATTCAGTCACAGAATAAAACAACCTTAAAAAGAAATATCAATAAATTAGACGTCATCAAAATGAAAATGTTTTACCCATCAAAAGATACCATTAAGAATATGAATGGGCCGAAACCGATTTGGCTCAGTGGATAGAGCGTCGGCCTGAGGACTGAAAGGTCCCGGGTTCGATTCCGGTCAAGGGCATGTACCTTGGTTGCGGGCACATCCTCAGTGGGAGGTGTGCAGGAGGCGGCTGATAGATGTTTCTCTCTCATCGATGTTTCTAGCTCTCTGTCCCTCTCCCTTCCTCTCTGTGAAATATCAATAAAATATATTAAAAAAAAAAAGAATATGAATGGGCAAGTGACAGAGTTTGAGAAATTACTAACAAAATATCTTTGACTAAAGGCTGGAAATCAATGTGCACATAGAACTCATAGAACTAAAAAGTCAAATATACAACTAGCCCAATGTAAAATGGACAAAGGATTTAAAAAGACATTTTATAAAAGAGGATATATTAATGGCCTTTAATTAATTATATGAAACTATGTATAGCATCATTCATCATCTGATTAAAATTAAAATTGTAAAAAGATACCACTGCATACCCATCAGAATGGCTACAATTTAAAAAACTGTCAATACCAAATATTGGTGAGAATGTGGAACAGATGGAATTCTTATATGTTGCTGGTGGGATTCTAAAATTTTACCATCACTTCAGAAAATGGCCTGGCAGTTGCTTATAAAACTAATCATACATATGGTCTATAACTTAGCAATTCTACTTCTAGATATTTAGCCAACACGCAGAAAAAAATATGAAAACAAAAAACTTAAATGAAAATGTTCACAGCAGCTTTATTCATATTAGCCCCCCAAGTTGGAAAATTTAATCTATGATAGAATAATATCAGAACAATGTTTGCCTCTGGTGGTTGAATTTAAGGGCCATTTGGCAAGGAGCATGAGGGAATTTCCTTGCATGATGATAATGCTCTATCTATATCTTAATGGGGTTTGGGTTATACACATGTATTCCTGTGTCAAAATTCACTAACTATATATTTAAAATTTGTGCATTTTATTATATGTACACCTATAAAAAGAAAAACTATAAATTCTTGTTATTTATATACATACTGTTCAGATGTCTTCAATTTGCTTTGAAATTTATCAAGAAATAAGATTGGCAAAAGGATAGAAAGATGCATCTGTGATAAAGCTGGCATAGTAAAATGTTAATGTAGAACTAGGTGAGAATGAGGGTGCTCATTGTAAAAATGTTCCAACGTTTCTGTGTATATACAATTTTTTTATAATACAAAGAAACAAATCAGCTTACATTATTGAATATGCAAGCGAGAGTACAGATGCCCTGACATGGACTTTGCCTGAGGGGCAGGCATTTCTGATGCTGGGTGTGGATGGGCTCAAGAGGTGGCTTGCAATTGTGCAAACCTTTGGGTTAAGGAATACCCCACACTTTGTGGCTCCTCACCAACATTTTAGAACTAATGTTACCAACTGTTTCCATCAACCATAGATTTGGGGCCTTGTATCTAGGGTTGTGATCTTGTAAAGCACAGGATGCGTTTGTCATGAAATATGTTCCAGCATTTGAACATTTCAAGCTGTTAGATGAAGATATATCAGTTTTGTTAACTTAGATGTAGGTGTTTATCTGCTGAAGTCAGTGATTTTAATTTTAAGTACACTTGGTTTATCAATATCATACTTATGTTCTTACTGATAGTTTTTCTTCCTCCAAATCTATTTCTAAACATAGCAGTAAGTCTGTATAAAATCTATGTTAAGGTAGAAATATTAGTTTACTTAACTCTTCTATCCATTTTAATACTTGCATAGCGATTTTTTTTTTTTTTTTGCAGTTTTTCAGTAAACTCCTTTGAATCGAGGCTTATGATCTTTGCCAGATATTTGTAGTCTTGTGAGCTGGGACAGTCTCTGAATTGTATATAACTATTCCTCGAGGCCTAGAACAGTTTATTGCACATAGTGGATGGTCAATAATGCTTGTTGAATAAGTTAATGATAAAATAAATATTTAAAAATATTGATTAGATGTTGTCAGTATTTCATACCCTCACGGTCTAGAGAAGGGTATTTAAAAACTGTGCAGTATTTTTAGATTATAAGTTTGGTAAAGGCTTCTGGATATCATACATATATTAACTAGCATCGCTGAAAGGCCAAAAGTTAGTTAATAAACAATGGCCTTCTGCTCTTGGTCACAGATGGCACTTATTACATAAATATTCCTGTGCAGTAGAGCAAATGTTACCAGTTAATATCCAGAAAAATAGATACTCTCTAAAAACCAGTCTTTTACTAGTATAACAGTCAGAAATATAAAGAACAATACCTAACTTAAACAGGAGTCATATTTCCAGCAATCTCAAGGCTGCCATAAATTCCTAAAAGCAAATGAAGTAGTCCGTGAGTGGAGAGAAAAAGAGAAGACATAAATCCAATGCATTTATTCTAAGAAAGAAGCATATCATACGCCATTGACCTGGGTGAAAAATTTAGGTTACTTCTATAGCAAGTCTCTGTTTTCTTGCAGGAATTTTTGCTTTGATCTAGGCTGCAAAACAAGAGTGAGGAAACCAAGGCAACAACACAATTGACACTGAAGCAGGAGGTAGAGAATCACTCTATAAAACCCCGAGCCTCAGGGCATTTAGTAGAACAAACAATCCTAAGTGCGGATGGCCCCAGAGAGCGTCACGGCCTGGGCTGATCATTGAGGTTAGTAATGTGGACCTTGAGTTATGGAGGAGGAACAGATTGTAGGCTGATCTTCAGGTGTGTTTCCTTTTCTCCTGGGCTTCCAGCCACACTGTCCTTCCAGCCTTCCTATGTCCATGGGGCTGGGGTGTAGTAAATGAGATGTTAGCAGAAAGGATGTAGGCTTCCGGTTGTTCTGGCCCATAAGCTGTTTCACAAGTGACACTTCATCCTCTTCCCAAGTCTACTGGGCAAATAAGTATTGATGCTTAGAGCAATTTGGGAAGCTGTATTTTGAAGATGGCAGAGATTCTGTCAACCTGGAGTTTGAATGATGAAGACAATCAGACTTCTATTGCCTCTGATCTGGAACTCCTGTTTTGCCCTTTACTTGAATGAAAGCAGAAATTGGTAAGCCACTGAGTGTGTTGTGGAGTCCAGTAGCCACTGGTGACATCCTATATAATAAAGGGGTAATATGCAAATTGACCCTCATGCCCTTGCACAAGATGGCCTCCCCCATGTGGTCAAAGATGGCCGCCACAAGATGGCCGGCAGAGGAGGGTAGTTGTGGGTGATCAGGCCTGCAGGGGAGGGCAGTTAGAGGTGACTGGGCTGGCAGGGGAGGGCAGTTAGGGGCGACCAGGCCTGCAGGGGAGAAGTTAGGCATCGATCAGGCTGTCAGGGGAATAGTTAGGGGGTGATACAGGCGAGCAGTTGGGAGTCAGCAGTCCCGGATTGTGGGATCGGGCCTAAATCAGCAGTCGGACATCCCCTGAGGGGTCCCAGATTGGAGAGGGTACAGGCTGGGCTGAAGGACCCCCCCCCCCCACCCGCCCCCAGTGCACGAATTTCATGCACCAGGCCTCTAGTATGTCATATAATTACTTCAGACGTGGCTAGTGCAACCAAGGAGGTGAATTTTAAACTTCATTACATTTAAATTTAAATGGCCATCTGCAACTCATGACTACTGTATTTGCAAGTGTGCTTCTGGGAGAGCTTGGCCATATTTACTTTTCATTTGAAGATGGCTTGGACTATATAATGTCCGTTTTCCCCACCAAAACAAGAGCTCATATCTTGTCCATGACCTAGAATAACACCAGTCCTCTGTCCTCTGTGCCTTCCCCAGTATCCCTGCTAACCACGCTCCACTTCACATACAGTGCCACCTCCACTCCCAAATTATTAACACTGTTTTTCTAACCCATGCCCTTCTCTCTGCTTCTTCTGCCCGACATACTTTTCTCCTTCATGGCCATTGGCAAATGGCCTCTCATCTTTCAAAATTTAGAGCTCATGTCACCCTCCCTAGGAACACTTTTCTGACACATCCCAAGATGAATTGCTCATTTTCTCCTTTGTGTCACCCTTCCAGATTTCTATTATGTCACCTACCACACTGTTGCATTTATTTGTCATTGTGTGTCTCTCTTTTCCTATTAGACTGTAAGCTTTTGAGAATGACTATGTCTATTTAGTATTGGTTTCTGTAGCACTTGGCATCAATTACAAAGTTAGTCATCATTAAAGGACACACAAACAGCAAGCTTGGGAAATAGAATTTTATAGTAATCCTCAATCGTTCTCCTTCTTTGATTTGCATTCCCTTCCAGGAAGTTAAGAAATGATTAAGGCCGAAACCGGTTTGGCTCAGTGGATAGAGCGTTGGCCTGCGGACTGAAGGGTCCCGGGTTCGATTCCGGTCAAGGGCACGTACCTTGGTTGCGGGCACATCCCCAGTAGGGGGTGTGCAGGAGGCAGCTGATCGATGTTTCTCTCTCATCGATGTTTCTAGCTCTCTATCCCTCTTCCTTCCTCTCTGTAAAAAATCAATAAAAATATATTTAAAAAAAAAAAAAAAAAGAAATGATTAAGGCTGGACTGGTGTCTTCTGCCCTGTATTTATATTCAGAAGAATCTACTTCTGATACTCTGCCCTCAGTGGGTACACAATCAATGCTCATGGTTTACAGAATGAAACTACAGTTGCACTCTGCATTCCTTTCTCTGTTAATCTCAGACTACACATCACAAAATGTTTGTTGTGAGAATATTCTGATTTATATAAGAGTCACTGATACAATGAAAACGAATACTGGAAATCAGCAAACCAGATTCTGACATATATAACCTATGATAAGTATGTTGGGTTGGGTCAATTTCATTGATATATTTCATCTTGTTACTAACAAATGGTCATAATGAAGACAGCACATTTTATTTTATTTTATTTTATTTAAAATATATTTTATTGATATTTTACAGAGAGGAAGGGAGAGGGATAGAGAGCTAGAAACATCGATGAGAGAGAAACATCGATCAGCTGCCTCCTGCACACCTCCCACTGGGGATGTGCCCACAACCAAGGTACATGCCCTTGACCGGAATCGAACCCGGGACCCTTCAGTCCACAGGCCGATGCTCTATCCACTGAGCCAAACCAGTTTCGGCAAGATAGCACATTTTAAAGTTTATAGAAAAACTTAAATTAAAATTTCTGGATATGTTTCAATAATATTTCCTATGTTTAGGTGCAATGAAAAAAATGCTTTAAAAATAGAGCCCTTTATTGAATGCTTCTGCATTTATTAAACTTGAGGAATCACTCAAATCTTTACCCTTTCCTATTGTTTCCATTTATTCCTGTAGGTCTGTGCTTCCATCTGAGGTAATTTCTTATATGCAAGTCTACTGGCAATAAATTCAGGCTTTGTTGTTTGTCTTTCAGCTTTTGTTCATGTTTTTTTTTTTTTTTCTATTTTCCCTTTTTTGAAGGGTATTTTATGATACAGAGTTCTGAGGTTGGCACCACTTTTGCTTTTAGCTTTTTAAACTTTCAAAAGTCTACTATAACTTTTATTGTTGTTCCTTTGAAGGTAATGTGCTTTTATTTTCCTACGGATTTTAATAACTTCTTTTGTTGGTGAACTAAAGCAATTTGACTATATTGTGCTTAGTATTTTACTCATTTATTTTTTAAAAAGTTCCTACATGAAGTTTTCTGAATATCTTGAATCGGTACATTGTTATCTTTGATCTGATTTGGAAATGTCTCAGCTTTTATTATTTGAATGTGTAACATTTTCTCCTTCTAGAAATCCCATTACACTTGTGTTACAGCTTCTTGCATTCTTACGTATGTCTCACATGTGCTTTTTGCATACTTTTGGCTCAGTTCTTCTGTTTATTTTTCTGCTGAAGAATTGTTTCTTCTTTTTTGTTGTTATACCTACTTTATTTTTTATTAAATTTATTGGAGTGACATTGGTTAATAAGATCATATAGGTTTCAAGTGCATACTTTAATGATATGTGATCAGTATAGTGCACCACCCAAAGCCAAACATCTTCCTTCACCATATATTTGGCCCCCTTTACCCTTTACGATTCCTCATCCCTTACCCTCTGGTAACCATCATACTGTTGTCTATGTCTATGAGTTTCAGTTTTATATCCTGCATATGAATGAAATAATGTTTCTTGGCTTTTTCTGACTGACCTATTTTGCTTTGCATAATATTCTTATGGTCCATTCATATTGTTACACATGGCAATATTTCCTCTTTTCTCATGGCTAAGCAGTAGTCCGTGGTATATATGTACCACATCTTCTTTATCCAATCATCTATCAAAAGACACTTTGGCCCTGGCTGGTTTGGCTCAGTGGATAGAGCGTCGGCCTGCGGACTGCAGGGTCCCAGGTTCGATTCTGGTCGGGGGCATGTGCCTTGTTTGCGGGCACATCCCAAGCTGATCGATGTTTCTCTCTCATCAATGTTTCTAACTCTCTGTCCCTCTCCCTTCCTCTCTGTAAAAAATCAATAAAATACATTTTTTTTAAAAAGACACTTCGGTTGCCTCTATGTCTTGGCCACTGTGAATAGTGCTGCAATGAACATAGGGGTGCATATATTTTTGTGAATGAAGGTTTTCAAGTCTTTTGGGTACAAACTCAGAAGAGGGGTTGTTGGGTTATAGGGTAATTCTATTCTTAATTTTTTGAGGACCCTCCATACTGTTTTCCATAGTGGCTGTGCCAGTTTACTTTCTCACCAGCAGTAAATGAGGGTTCCTTTCCCTCCCACAACCTCTCCAACACTTGTGATTGCTTGTCTTGTTGCTAATAGCCATTCTAGCAGGTATGAGGTGGTAACTCATTGTAGGTTTGATTTGCATTTCTCTAATACAGTCGTTCTCAACAGGTTGAGAACCGCTAACAGGGTCGCCTAAGATCATCGGAAAACACAGATATTTACATTATGATTCATAACAGTAGCAAAATTACAGTTATAAAGTAGCAACGAAAATAATTTTATGGTTGGTGGTCACCACAACATGAGGAACTGTATTAAAGGGTCACGGCATTAGAAAGGTTGAGAACCACTGCTCTAATAGCTAGTGAAGTTGAGCATCTTTTAATATATCTGTTGGTATTTTATATCTTCTTGGGAGAAGTGTCACTTCAGGTTCTCTGCCCATTTTTTAACTGGATTGTTTGTTTGTTTGGTGTTGAATTTTATAAGTTCTTTATATGTTTTGAATATTAACCCCTTGGTGGAGCTGATTGCAAATATCATCTCCAGTTTGGTTGATTACCTTTTTGTTTTGTTAGTTTCTTTTGCTGTGCAGAAGCTTTTTAGTTTAGTCCCATTCATTTATCTTTGCCTTTATTTCCCTTGCCTTTGGGGTGAAATTCATAAAATGTTTTCTATGACCAGGGTCTGTAAGTTCTGACCTTTAACTCCTTCCCTCTTAAGTTTCTGTTGTCACAAATTGTCCTTGTTTATGCTGTAAGTTTGTTGGTGATTTTCCCTGAAGTTTTGCTCTTTGTTTCAGGTAGAATATTCCCTGCATTAGAGTATTCCCTGCATTGGAGGTCTTCTTGCGATAAATTTTCTCAGCTCTGTGTGTCTGGAAAAGTCTTTTTTTCTCCTTCGTATCTAAAGGGTAATTGTGGGAATATTATTCATGACTGGCAATTTTACTCTCTTCTTGCTTGTAGAGTTTCTGCTGAGAAGTCCGATGATAACCTAATGGGCTTTGCCTTATAGGTTACTTTTTTTCTCTTCTCTGGCTGCCTTGAGAATTCTTTTTTTTTGTCATTTATTTTTTGACAGTTTTAATACAATGTGCCTTGAAGAAGGCCATTTTGAGTTCAGTTAATTAGGTAACCTGTTTGCTTCTTGGATTCAAGGATCTAGCTCTTTCCGTAGGTTTTGGGAGTGCTCATCAACTCTTTGTTTGAAAAGGCTCTCCATTCTTTTCTTCCTCTTTTTTTTTTCTGGTATGCCTATTATTCTTGTTACTCTTTCTGATGGAGTCAGATAGTTCTCATAGAGTTCTTTCATTTTTTTTTATGATCAAGTCTCTCTCTTCTTTCCTTTGCATCATTTCTAGATCCTATTCTCAATATCACGAAACCTTTCCTCCACCTGGTCAGCTCTGTTTCCTATGCTTTCTAGTTCATTCTTGAACTCTTACTGAGTTCTTCATGTCCAGAATTTCCATTTTGTTCTTTTTTAAAGTTTCCATTTCTTTGGTAAAATACTCTGTTTGTTTGTTGATTTGTTTTCTGGGCTCATTAAACTGCCCATCTGTATTTTCTTGCATCTTATTGAGTGTTTTCAGGCTGCAATATTGAATTCTCTGTCATTTAAATTACATATTACCATGTCTTCATGTTTGTTTTTCTGGAAATGTTTTTATTTTATTACTGAGCTACATAGCTATCTTTGTTATTCATGGTACTTGATGGATCCCTTCTATGTCTGGGCATCTATGTATGAGTGGCATTTCTCTAATAGATTGACACAAAGAAGTTTTTCTGTTATTTTCCAGTAGGTGGTGTTGAATCATAAGTTTGTTTGTTTTTTGTTTTTTGGGTGTTTTTTGTTTTGTTTTGTTTTGTTTTTGGGTCTCTTGCACTTCTCTGGCCTCTCAGATCTCTGGGGAATGGTGGAAAATGGGAAGGTGGGTGCCTCTCCTATGATCTTGTTGCTCCAGTCCCAGGGGACCAACCTTTCAGGGGAATGCAGTGGGCAGTGTGACTCCAAATCCATGAAATCCCAGTGCTATCCCTGCAGCCAGATGCCACTGGTAGTGCAACCTCAGTGTGTGGGGGTGGGCTGAGCAGGGGAACCCAGCTGCCTCCTTCATTGCTTTGCCCTCCCAGCAGTGGTAACCAGTGGGCTTCTGCAGTGTCTCCCTGCGCCTTTACCCAACCCTGGGATTAGTGGTCTAGTGCACCTTTGCTCAGGGAAAAGGTGTTTTTGAAGTACCAGTTCTTGGTTTTGCAGATAATGTACTTTTCTTTTTTTTAAAAAAAAATATATTTTATTGATTTTTTACAGAGAGGAAGGGGGAGGGATAGAGAGTTAGAAACATTGATCAGCTGCCTCCGGCACACCTCCTACTGGGGATGTGCCCGCAACCCAGGTACATGCCCTTGACCGGAATCGAACCTGGGACCTTTCAGTCAAAGGCCGATGCTCTGTCCACTGAGCCAAACCGGTTAGGGCCAGATAATGTACTTTTCAACCCGACAGAAAGAATGAGGGGAGGCAGGCTCTGGGAGGTTAAGGGAAGGTGGCCAGCCGCCAGGGCTTTGTCTCTCTGTCTAGAACGCTGATGGCCAGACAACGATGGCCACACCTTTGTGCTTCCTCTCTGCCCAGGTCACTGGGCTCAGCTGCCGCTCATACTGCTCACTTCTGCAGGAATGCTCACGAAATCCCTTTGCTCTTCCTGAGTGAAGAAAGCACCAGCCAAAACCCAACTCCTTCTCTCTCTGGGCTGAGCTTGGTCATGAGCTCCAGGCTGCAGGGCTATGTCTGTGGCTCTTTTGAGCTCTTCTCCCTCCTCGCCTTTACGGTTTGCTCCCACTTGCCCATCTTTAGATGTTTCAATGTGTAGATCTCTCAGGTGTGTTTGTGTGTTGAGCAGGGAACCCTTTGTTGAATTATAGCTGTTCAAATTGTGGAAATTTCAAGGGATGAGACCAAGGGGATTTCTCATGCTGTCATTTCTGTGACATCACTCTCACTTTTCATAAGATTTAGTTGCTTTCTCTCAGGAGCAAAATATTCTGTCTACTTTTCATTTGAATAGGTGACCTATGACAAGTTACTTAACCTTCATGATATTTAGCCTCTGACTCTATTCATCTAAAATGATGGGCATAATGGGCCATGATTCTCACAATGTGTTCCACATATTGCCCACATCAGAGTTCTCTGAGGAGGATTCTTCAAGATCTTCTAAAACGGAATCTTGGCCACATGGACCCTGGAAATTTGCCTTTTTATTAAGCTGTATGGATGGTTCTTATGTAGACTAGAGTTTGAGAACACTGTAATAAGGCCATTGTGAAGATTAAATAAGTCTCAATTTGTGAAGCACCTAAAACACAAGTGTTTTATAAATGCTAGTTTTCATTTTACTGTCCTTCACCCCAGACATTTTAGAAAAATATTTTAAATAGATGTGCCAGTTTATGAAATATTTTGAAGCTATTCAGAGAATAGACTTATACACATTCTAATTATTGCTGCTATTAAAATACTCTAAGATCCATCTTTTTAAAAATCCATCAGACCATTCAATAAAAGAGAAGTTCAGCTCTAAACTTCATGGCAAATACAGAGCCAGAAGCAAAAAGTTTTTCAGTAATCAGAAACTAAGAATATTTTAACCTTATGAAATATTTTGAAGGGGTACTATATCTTCTCTTCCCAGAAAGGGAAACTAAAATTCAACAGGAACATATGCAATGTGTGAAAAAAAGGGAGCCAAATACACTGCTGTTCTGATTTGTGGTTTATCAAAGTGAATTCTACTAGTAAAGGAAGAAAATATCCGAAACTGAATGAGCTCGGTGAGGTCCAAATTCACAGTTCTACACGCAGCTAATTGTATTAATTGTTGCAAGTGATTTAGAGGTTTTTAACATTCATTAAAGTAAAATAAAAGGGATAACCCCCTAAGCAGTATCCTCCTTGGCTTAATGACATACAGAATCAATTGTGTGCAGCACTTAACATGCATTTTTAGAAAATTGGCTTCCTTTTTAGAAATGGCATCTAAGGCATAACTGCAAGGCAATCACCATTAATTACCTGATTACTTCTATTTTAGTTATAGTATAATTCTCACTGGAAATAGATTATATAGTTAGGGTTTAGGGTGAAAATTAATCATGCATCTCCTGCTCCCAGTACAAGTTTGGAATCACATGAGAAAATTGGCTAGGAGTAAGATGGACAGGGATCAGAATTCTAGCCTTATTTTTAGTAAACATAAATTGGGAAAAGGTACTTGGATCTACTGGGCTTTCTAAAGCTGTTACCCCAATTGGAACAACATAGTTGAAGGGGAATTTGGATTTGCCAAGTAGGTTCACTTACCCAGAAAATTGCCCTACATCTGTTGAGTCCTATTAGTGGTACGAGAGAGAGAGAGAGAGAGAGTGAGAGAGAGAGAGAGAGAGAGAGAGAGAGAGAAAGAGAGAGAGAGAGAGAGAGAGAGAGAAGCCTACAGAGTGCATCTAGAAGAAATTTCTTGGTCTTGACTTATGTGTATTTATCTCATGGACAGGAGCAGAACACCATTCATGCCTTATGGGCAGGAGCATGAATAAAAGGAATGAAGTGGCACTTGAGTCATACCCTTTTTGTTCTTGTATAATATAATCCTATATAATAAAAGGGTAATATGCAAATTGACCCTAATGGCAGAATGACCACTGGACCAGTCACTGTGAGGCACACTGACCACCTCTCAGTTCCTTTCCCTGGCCGGCAGGCTCTGATTGCCTGATGGCAGATGGGGAACCGGGGGTGGCAGGGGACATGGGTGGCTCCAGGCCAAGGCCCCACACATAGAGGGCAACCTGAGGTGGGGTGGGGCTGGCGAATGGGCGGGAACAGCGGATCTCTAGGTCTCTTCCCCTGGCTATCAGGCACTGATCACCTGATGCAAATGGGGAGCCAGGGGTGGGTGGCGGTGGAGGGCGGGGCTGGCTGCAGGTCCCCAAGGAAAGTGGCCCTGATCACAGGCCAGGCCTAGGGACCGTACCCATGTATGAATTTCTTGCACTGGGCCTCTAGTATAATAATATAATATAATATAATATAATATAATATAATATAATATAATATAATATAATACAATATAATCTACACTAATAAAAGAGAAACATGCAAATTGATCATCCCTCTGCTACGCCCACCAGCCAATCAGAGTGAGCATGCAAATTAACCCAACAAAGATGGAAGTTAATTTGCATACGCAGGGGTGGAGAGAAGACAGCGTAGAAGGAAGCCAAGCACTGCAGAAGGGAGTGAAGCTGCAGAGAAGGGAGCGAGGCAGCAGAGACAGGAGGGGAGCAAGGCAGTGGAGAAGAGATTGAAGCCTGCCAAGGCTTCGCTCCCTTCTCTGCTTCGCTCCGGCCACAGGAAGCCCTATTCATGCAGGAATAGGCCCGAGGAAGCCCTATTCTTGCAGGAATCTTCCTGCAACAGGCCTCTAGTATAATATAATATAATATAATATAATATAATATAATATAATATAATATAATATAATATAATATAATAATATAATATAATATAATATAATAGTTTTACATTAGGGTCAAAGTAGGAAGTTGGGCTGTGAGGACAATACTTTATAATACTTAGGATAAGACATAAATTTTGGGTTTTTTTTTTTAGGACAGAGTACTATATATCCTTGTCCATCTTTCTACTTCCCATAGATCTGTCCACTCTACTGCCTAATAAATTCAAACACCTAAGAGAACTTAAAATAAATTGATAAGCAAATGGCATCATCAAAATACACAAATACTAATATCTACAGGTGTCTCCAAAATGTATACACACTGTAACTCAATTTTGAAAATGAAATAAACACTGCCTTTATAATTATTAAATGTGTGCATACATTTTTGAGATACCCTATATATTGCATTCCATATGTGGATAGCTTCAAATATACACTATATTTCTAAAGCCCTCTTAAATACACCACTTACTAAATATGGACCCCAGAACTGAGCTTATCTTGAATGAAGTTGGCTCAAACTCCATTTAATGATCAGTGGCAAAGATTCTGCCTGTGTGTCTATATGATTGGGTGGTGATATGCAGGAGTGATGTCTGATTCATCGAGGTCTCCTCTGGTGCTGAGATCTTGCTTCTGCTTAACCAGTTCAGTTCTACTAAGTATGCTGTCCCAATTTCAAACTATAGACATTGAAGGCATCTTCTTTCTCTGGTTTTCATGAAAACTATGAATGTAAAAACATGCTCGTGAGATATTTTTGTGGATTCAGTCATAGATGCTTTACTGTAAGTTTGTGAAGATGGCTTATATAATCATAAAAATAAACTAAAATTAAGTATTCCTTCTTTCATAAAACTTTTGGTTATCAACACTGTTACTTTCCTTTCTCCTCTCTTCTTTTCCCCTTTCTCTCTTCCCACTGCCTTTCCCTGAGGAATAAACTCTAACCCTCTCAAAATTATTTTCATTTTATGGGAGCAGAGAGACCACATCAAGATTTATTTTCCCAGTGATGAGCTATACCATAAGTTGGTAGAAGTATCTGTTTTAGTTTAATTATGAATTATTTATAACTTTATTATATATAAATTGGGTATCTATGGCTTTATCTCTCTATCTATCCATTATAAGAGGGTTATAAATTCCACGTGCACAGAATTAGCAATAGCTCTATAATTTCATAAAGTCAATCACAAATCTCTAAAGTCTCCATAGGAATATATGTAATTACTTAACCTAGTTGTATTTGTAGTCCTACACGGCATTGTATGATTTCAGTGTATCAGGATGTTTTGTTCTTAAGGGACAAAACAACAGCACTCGCGTGACCTGCTTTATGATTCTTGACATTTCTACAACGACAACCAGAATGATTTATTTTACATGTAAGTGGTTTTCAGACAGACATCTCTAAGGTAAATAAATTGCATGATCTTTTTCTAAGAGTAGGTTTTGATCAAGAAATAGGTGAGAAGACTACAAGAACTCTGACGGAAAGGGTGCCATTGAGTAAGAATCGAGTTAAGGAAGAAGTTAGACAAGATCAGCCAGAATTCTCCTACCATACACTCTGTCTAAGGGCTGCCTTCATCCTATTTAGTAGCATTTATGCGTAGGTTTAACTCTAGTTCATTTACTTCTGATAAAGTTTTCAAACATAAATCTGGGTTGTAGTTTTACTCAGTTACTTTTGGTAAACATGTTCTTTCATTTTTGCATTTTCCAGTTTGATCCAAAATCAATAATTTGGATGCAGACTTAGCGAACCCCTAACTGAGAGCATTCTTAGGAAGATTGGCAGAGTCATTTCCTAAGTGCCTGCACCTGCCCAGAAAACACTTTCCGTGTCTGAGAATGCTGGTGAGAGAGTGCTTTTCTAACCCCACCCTAAACAGATGGAAAAAAAAAATGTCTCCTTTTGAATGAAGAGAAGGATCAGTGAATTTATAACATACTTGGGTAACTTTTAGCTTTCCATTTGGTTGGTTGCATCTTTTTATTCTTAGTATACATAGAGATTAGATGAGAAAAACAAAGAAAGAGCTTTGGAAATGCTTAACTAATCAATGATTTTCTGAAAAGAAAACTAATAATTTTCTACCAAATTTTGAGGAGTTAAAAAAAAATCAAACTGGAACTAATAAATAAGTAGCATGCTTAAAATTCAAGAGTAGTTTTAAAAGTTTTTCTAAAGCTTTCCCAAAGAGGCATGATGCTAAAAATCGCCTGGATGTTTATTAAAGATTCAGATTTTGGGGTTCTACCCCAAACCTCCCGAATCTGATGCTCCAGTGAAAGGGCCCAGGAACCTGTGTGTTGAACAAACATTCCAGCTAATTCTTATCATAAAGTGAAATTTTAATATACTGTAAGGGTGAAAGATGCGTAAGAATCTCTTGGGTGTGTCCCCCCCTAAGCAGACTACCCCTCAAATCAAGATACTGATGCATATTCCCCCACACCTAAGCAAACCACTATCACTAATTGGATAGGTCATATCCCTCCTGTGTGTTGGGAGCTAAATCTAGGATGTCAGCCTCTACTGAATAAGATCAGTATTAGAAAGAGCTTAAAAAACACTAGAGACCAGTGAGGAATTATCTTCCATATTTTTATTTTGATTGATGTTTATTTTGAAAGATAAACACTGTTAAATTTGGCATTTCTTCTTTGCTCACCTCCCCTCTCCCCGCCACCCCCCATTAGTCACTAAACTCTTTAAGAGGTACTTCCCTAGTTATCTTTTCATCACCACCCCTAACACCAGGTTTGGTATATTTATTATTGAATAAATGAATGATTTAATACACACTAACATGTCTATGTTAAATAGTTATAAAGAAAATGTTGGTGCATAAGATGAAATATTCTTGGCGTACATTCCTAAACAGCAAGCGCACACCAAGTGAAGGGATTACAAATTTGAGGCTCCAACGGCAAACAGGAAAGTCACAAGGTGACCGTGTTATGGTGGTGGCTCCACACTTTTGATTCTGTTGCTTACAGAAATGCAGATTTCCCCAGCCGGGTCTTGGCTTCAAACTAACCTCAGCCTCTAGCAGCGGGAGCAATTATTTGGACCTGCATTTAGAGACAGGAAGAGGAAAGAGATTCTTCTTGTATGCCTCATTAGGCTACAGAACAAGTAACACAATACAAATGTCCCTGAAAGGATTAATGATAGCGCTCAAGATAGCTACTATTTGTTCTAATTGGAAATACGATCATCATTTCCTCTGATCTTCGGATCTGGGGATGAGCAAGGATCACAGTTAACAGTAAGTAAAGAGGCAACTGGAGAGAGGTGAAATCATCCTAAAGTCGGCTATTATCAGTTTTGTCCAAACTTCTTCCCAATTTCACACTTTCCTGAAGCAGAAGCCACGGGACAGCATTAGTGTTAGTAGTAGTAATAGTAGTAGTATTTATTAGTGCAGTTCCAGTATTATGGAGCAGTAAACCATTGTCCTACAGACTATGAGTTCCTTGGGCATGTTAGTTGAATCTTGCAAAGGGCCCTTTGCAGATGCTGAGAACTTAAGCAGCTGTGCAGACTTTGGGTGAACTTGTTCTTGGCTGATGCACTCCAAGTCCCAGAAAATTCTCCCTGTGTAGCAAAAGAATTAGAGGGAAGCCCTAGCCGGTTTGGCTCAGTGGATAGAGCATCAGCCTGGGGACTGAAGGGTCCCAGGTTCGATTCCGGTCAAGGGCATGTACCTTGGTTGCTGGCACATCCCCAGTGGGGAGTGTGCAGGAGGCAGCTGATCGATGCTTCTCTCTCATCGATGTTTCTATCTCTCTGTCCCTCTCCCTTCCTCTCTGTAAAAAATTAATAAAATATATTTAAAAAAAAAGAATTAGAGGGAAGAACTTGTTATTTGAGATAATCCATTATATTTTATATATGTGTAGGAAGACTCTGAACATGGTATTAGTACCAATAATGTAATGTTGGTAATTCCAGTTATCTCTTAGCTATCCGGTTACTTTCTATCACATGAAGCATAGGGCATACAAGTACCTCTGAGAGCTGAAATGCCTAGGCTTGAAGTTTAGTTCCTTCACTACCAGCTGTGTGACTCAGGGCAAGTAACTTAACTTCTCTGTGCCTCAGTGCTTTCATCTAAAAAATGAGGATAATGGTATTCCCCACTTCATAGAGTTGTTATGAGATTTAAATGAGTTAATTTATGCAAAGTGCTGAATTATCTGGTTCATAGCAAACACTTTCTATATGTTACTTGTTATTAATTTTCTCTGCATAGCACATAACACAGCAAGATATTTATCCTGTTGGTTTAAATTGCTTGCTTAATTGTTGCCTGTATGATGTATTCCACTAGCTGGAACCTCTATGAGAGCAGGGAGTTTGTTTTAATCACCACTGTATCCCAAGAATTTAGACTAACAGCAGTTGGAGAGTAAGTATATGGTCAAAAACTACTTGAATGAATGAGTTAGGTAGAACCATATGAAATGCAGATGTTCAACCATTATTGAACTACAAAATAGTGGCTTTGTGGTTCAAATAAATAGAATGAACGCCATGGACTTGGGGAAAGTCAATTTTGGCTTTCAATATAGCTACGCCACATAATAGCTTTGTGACCTTGCTCAGGCTTCTTCATTTTTCTAATTTATAGTTTGGATATGATATATACATCCTTCCAAGGGTTATTATAGGAATAAAACATTTTTGGAAAGAACTTGCACATATTAAACGAAACATTATTTTTGGGAACAAAGTAAATCCTAACATTAATATAGCACTTTAGAATTACCAAAATGAATTTGCAAGTTTTATCTCATTTGTTCCCGATAACAATATGAAGTGGTGCAGGTAAAAGAAAGTCTTACTGTGCAAGGATAATTATTTACTACAAAGGAATCCACTTAAAGCTGCAACAAAAATGTCACAGTGTGTAAGGGGGGAAGTTTCAATTGAGGCTTTATCTTTAAAAAATGGAATTAAAGTAATGAAAATAATGCTTTTCTAATAAATTAATAATTTTGGTTATAATGACAACTTGGGATTATTATTGAAAACAGTGAAGTTTTTTTTTAAAAAAAGATTTCTGGCCAAACTGTATGAGAACACAATGTAACATCCTTTCATTAACTTTCTAGGCATGATCAAAAAGAAGGTCAGTCAAGGTTTTATCTCCTTCCCCAAGGACCTTTATTAATATTTTCATATTCGAGTGTTTCTCCTTCAAAATGCCTGCCTTGTCATCAGCTTCGCCTTTTCTCTCTTCTACGATTGCGAGCTGCCTAAGGAGGCCAGGTCCTTCCATGTCAGTTCGGCAGCACCACGCTCATTCATTGCTTGGCACGCGGAAACTTTTCGGAGATTCACAGTTTTGCTTGGCAAAGGATTTGCTTTCTATTTATAGGCTAATGATCAAAGACATTGATTTAATGGTTCGAGATAGATACAAATCTTTAGAGGGAAAGCATGCAGAGAGCTGTCTAATTTTAAAAATGATCAGCTCATTAGACCATGAGAGAATATTTTCATATTATGATGGCTTCTGCTTTCCTGTACTGCTCATTATTGTGCAGAGTTGGCTAGTAAAATTGAGATAAGGAGCTTCTGTGTTATTACTGTATTTGTTTTATAAGTGATTACAATGCAGCACAGAGAAGTTTAGTGACACAGCAAGTAAACACGCTCCCCTTGTCCTTGCTCCTTATGCAAAGGAGCCAATAAAATTGGGGTTGAGTAAATCTATTTCTTCTTGGTTGGTAGCAATTTGGATTCATGCTTTATTGTAATAAGTCTCTTCACAGGACCAATCACTTTGTGTAGGTGTTAGGATTTCTGAGTAGTCGAAGGTTCCATAATCACATCTTTTCTTCTACTGTTGATTTTAGCCTCCATAGGTAATGAATGATCCCATGTCTGATAGATCCTTCTTGAGAAGATGGAATGAAATAATGGAAAGAGTTTTTCACTGAGAATCCAGATTTATGGGTTCTAGGTTGAACTCCAATGGTGATGAATTGTCAAAAATTTAGTGTGACCTTGGGCAAGGACCTTTGTCATTCTGAATCTCGGTTTTTATTAACTTTAAGATAAAGATCCTGAACTAATCTATCACTGAAGCCCTTTCCTTGTTAAGACTCCACATGTCTGCCTACTACCTGGAATCCACTACAGGCCAGGCCGGCTATCTTGTGCTGCATGAATTTGAACACTAAGATCTGACAGAAGAGGAGTGTGCCTGCAGCTCTCTGCTTTCCTTTTCCCTGTCATTCTCCTTATCCCTTTCTTTAAGCCTCACGTTATCTAGCAGCCAGTAGTATTTAGGCAAGAATGTGGCTTCTACAGTCAGACATACGTCAGTTCAAATCCCAGCCTTGTGATATTAGAAAACTCTCTGAGTTTCAGCTTTTTACCTTAAAATTGGAATATTGGGCAAATCCTGACTACTATTATGGATTAAATCTGTAAATACAGTAGTGCTCTCCCCAACCCCCAATCCATGGGAGATACAGCTCCAAGACTCACAGTTGATGCCAGAAACTGTGGAAGGTATTAAACACTGAAGACACTATGCTTTTCCTATGCATGCATATCTATGATAAAATCCAACTTATAACTTAGCCTCAGTAAGAGTTTAACAACAATAACTAATAATAAAATAGAATAATTATGGCAATGTACTGTAATAAAAGGGATGTGAATATGGTCTTTCTCACTCTCTTCCTCTTTCTCTCAGAATAGCTTTTTGTCCTGTACTCACCCTTTTTCTTTTTTATGATAATGTGAGATGATAAAATGTCTATGTGATGAGATAAAGTGAGGTGAATGATGTAGGCATTGTGACAGCGTTAGGCTACTATGGACCTTCTGGCTATATGCCAGAGGAGGTTTATCTGGGTGATCGTGGGTGGTCTTGGATCACTGAGCCGTGATAATGTCCATAGTTGTATATCAGGAGCAGATGTTTTCGATAGCTGGGCTCCTCAGTAGTTGATGTTTTTTGACTAATGGGCAGATAGACTATACAGAGTGGATACACTGGACAACAAGATATTCATGTGCTGGGCAGGACAGAATGGAATGGCATGAGATTTCATCCTTCCAATCAGACACAATTTTAAAAGTATGAATTGCTTATTTCTGGAATTTTCCATTTAACATTTTTGAGTTGTGGTTGACCACAGGTAACTGAAACCCTAGAAAGTGAAACCCATGGGTGGGTGGGGGAACTACTGTATATGTGAACTATTTGGTATATAGGAGAAAATCAGTAGTCATCAGTTCCTTCTGTTTCCTTCCACTTTCTCCAAACACGAAAGATGTAAAGCATTTGCCATATAGCCACCACATTCTCTTCGATTGGAAAACAGAGATGCAAATGGTTAAGAGAAAACAATACAGTATTAACTGAATGAGCTAAGATACCTATTTTTATGCAGTGCTTACTTAAAAACACAAATCGTGAGACTGTCATCAGTTTTATGTGCATCCACTAGGAAGCCCCTGAGCAAAGCACTAATATAGTTACATTTAACTCAGCATCTTTTTAGTGACCTTGAACTTCAGGCAATTGCTTGGCTCTCTTGCTAATCTCAGAAAGCTTGGTGTTTATTGCTGGAGACAATGCAGGGGATCACATCTGCCTTTTAAAATATTTTCTTAATGTTACACTATTTCACTTCTTTCAGAGAGACCAAGATAAAGATTCCCTTAGGTAGACTAGCTATTGGTCCTTACAGTTAATATTCCTGGCTTTCTCTAGACTTTCTTTGATAGCTCAGTTCCTATTTTATCTATCATCCATCTATCTATCTATCTATCTATCTATCTATCTATCTATCTATCTATAGACCTACCTACCTACCTATCTATGACTATACTTAACACTAATGTCAAATATTATTATTTTTATTTGGATATGTGAAAAATGCTCATAAACAGGTTTCCAGAGTAAAAAGAAGACAAATTACCTTGGCCCTTTTGTTCAGTTATCTTTCAGAGCATCTTCATTAAATTTAGTTTAATGAAATGGATTTGTACCATGTGCAATGGCATATGATTTCTTTTGAAGAGATCCAAAGAAAATGGTTCCATTCTTAGAGCTAAAATTTCAGTTATTCAGCAAATGCAAAGCTGTCCAGCAGAAGACATCCAAAGCCAAGTCTAACTCAAGGGAGCCGCCTTCCACTTCATTGTCTGCATCACTAACACTGTGATTCTGGGGGTAGCACAGCAGAGTTCTCTCAGCAGGATTTAGGTAAAGTGTCAGGCAGGTGGGGTGCCTCTGGTCTGCCAATTGAGTGGATTAGGAAACTGCTTGTTCAAGGTTTGGGATAGTTACCAGAAACATAAAAGTGGTCAAGGGTAGAAAGGTGCATTAAGGATTGGCGGGGGGAAGGGGGGGCGATAGATCTAAGAGGAGGAAGTCAAATTGGAGTAGGAGTTGGGTTTTAGATATGTTAAGTCAGGATACCAGGTGGCCAGAGTACAGAGTCTGAATACAGTATGGACAGAAACTGCTTTAATATAGAGCCATCTTTGCCATTATTTCCTTTCTTGCTCTCATGATTAGGGAATTTAACTCGATTTTGTAATCGCAGTACAAAATAATAGTTGGTAGCTCCTGGTAATAGCTATTTTTCTGTTTGTTTTCTACAGCAAATATAACCCACAGTATTTTAAATGGTCATCCCAAAACAAAAATGGACATTTTTATGTTTCAGAGAGACACATCTCTGACACATCCATGGACTTTAGTGTAAATCATTATCTTACCTAATAATAGACAAACATGCTAATTGACCGTACCTTCACTAACCGCCCACAGCCAATCAGGAGTGAGTAACCAACAAAGATGGCGGTTAATTTGCATACATAGCCTCCAAGCAGCCGGGGGCAGGGTCTCTGAGCAGTGTAGGAATGTAGAAAGGTGACTCCAGACCAGAGTGAGAGCAGTGCCGGCAGCCAGGGAAAGGAAGGCCCATTCTGGCACGAATCTTTGTGCATCCGGCTTCTAGTTTCACTATAATGAGCGAGAAAGTCCCGAGGACAGAGACGGTGTTTCCTTCTCCTTTGAATGCTGTGGCCCCTGGCAAAGACCCATAGGACCAGGCTCATGGCAGAGATTTTGTTCATGTTTTTCTGAATTGAGATGATTAGGCTCAGATTGTTGTGTTTTATTTTAATTTAAATTCTTTATTGTTCAAAGTATTACATATGTCTTCTTTTTCCCCCATTGACCTCTCCCTGGCCCTACCCACCCCCCAGCACATGCCCTCACCCCACTTCTATCGTTGTCCATTGGTTATGCTTATATGCATGCATACAAGTCCTTTGGTTGATCTCCTACCCCCCACCCCCACCTTCCCTCTGCAGCTAGAAGGTCTGCTCAATGCTTCTAAGTCTTTAGATCTGTTTTTGTTCATCAAAGATTATTAGGAGCAAATTAGATCAAGCCATTTCTGTTATCAAACAATGTTTTCCTTAAACCATCACTTTCCCTGAGTTGGAAACTTTACTTGATCAATAATGACTTTTCTGAAAGCCTTTAGTCCAGAACCCCATAGAGCAGCTCTCAGGGCTGCTGGGCATTGCCTACCTGTCACTTCTCTTTGACAATCTGCAAGGTGTGACTGCAGCATCTGTGCAGAGCAGATTAATAGCTCTGTCTGGCTTTGTGTCAGGATCCCCAAGGTAAGACAGGAGGCTCAACACAGAGTCTGCACATGCTTAGCATGCTGGCTGGAATTAAACACCTTATTTAAAAACCAAGACACACAAAGAAGGAAGTGGAGCAAATTCCTTCTTCCTATTGCATTGCAAATGGGACTGAGTGAGGCTTAAGTGCAGAATTCTGCTTGGGTTGTTCTGAATCTAAATGGTTCATCTCTTACAGGAGAGTGATTGAGATATTTTGATGTTTGAGACCAGGTAGAAAAATCAAGCATATCAGCTACTTTATTCTTACATTCAACCACTCAGTCACTCATTTGTCAAATATATACTGGACACCTATTATTGCTATAGATGAAGCAGAGAATAAGACAAACATCTGCTATCCTCATGGAGCTTACCTACTGGTGGAAATGAACAAATAAATATATCACCTAATGTCATCAATGAATAATAGTAACTCTGAGTAGCTGATATGGTGGTACCATAATGTCTGGTACCAGATATTATGATGACAGTGATAGGTAATGGGCAGGGATGGCTTTTCCAAGGAAGTGCTTTTTTGGGAAGAGATATGAATGAATTGTGTGTGTGTGTGTGTGTGTGTGTGTGTGTGTGTGTGTGTGTGTGTGTGTGTTGGGGGGGAACTATGTAGATATATAGGGAAGAGATTTCTGGCAGGAAAAAAAAAAGAATAATCAAAGGCTCTAGGTGGGAATAAGCTTGGCATTCTGGAGACACCAAGAAGATTGGTGACATTGCATAGAATTTAGTAGGAGACAGTGATGGGAGGTAGAATAAGAGAGTAGAAATGAGTATCTCACAAAAAAAGCATGTTGTCTGGGGTACAGTTTTGAGTTTTGTTCTAAGTGTGAGGAAGAGGCAATGGAGCAGGAAATAAAAAAGGGAGAAAGAAAATCTGGTTTTCATGTTTACTGATTATACTGTGTGGTAGGCATACTATTGCCCTTCTGAAGATGCCGGTATCCTAAATCTTAGAACCTGTAAATATGTCACGTTACGTGACAAATGGAAATTAAAAGTTTTAGATGGAATCAATGTTGCTAAACAGCTAATCTTTACATAGACAGATAATTTTGGTTTATCCAGATGGGCCCATGTCCCAATGTAATCAGAAGGGTCCTTAAAATTGGGAGAATAAGGTAGGATATGAGGTCAGAGTGATGTGATGTGAGAAGTACTCAATTCATTACTCCTGGCTTTGAAGATGGAGAGATGGGGTCACAAGCCCCAGAGTGTGGGCAGCCTGCAGAAGCTGGACAAGGGAAGGAAATAAATTCTCCACTGGAGCCTTTGAAAGGGAATGCAAATGAATAACACCTTGATGTTAGCCCAGGGAGAGTAATGTTGGATCTACAGAAGAGTAGTATGATAAGTCTGTATTCTTTAAACCACTACGCTTGTGGTAATCGGTTACAGCAACAATTGAATTTTAATTCTGCGATTGTGATTTTATAGCATAGGTAAAATTCATGGCTTAGACTAGAGAGACCATCGTGTAGGTGGTGAGGAGTCATCAGATTTGGGACATACTAACAAATTGACAGAGATTGCTTTGAATAATTCCCAGGATTTTGGTCTGAGTCATTGAGTCTGAACAACTGGGTGAGTAGGGGTGCCACTTACTGACATGGGAAGACATGATTTAGGGGAGAAAGTCAGAGTTGTTTTAGACCTTTACGTTTGAGATCCCTTTCAGATTTCCAAGCAGAAATGTTTGTTAGGCTACTGGATAAATCAGCCTGAAGTTCAAGAGATAGATCAGGGCTGGAAATAGAAATTTGGGGTAGCAAAGCTGCAAAATAGAAAGAACTTTTGTCTAAGATACTATGCTGCCTCCATGTCAACCCCAAATGCTTATTCTTGAAATGTTATGTGAGAAGAAAGGGTGTTTCTCTCTTGTTGAGACCGTTATGATTTGGAGTCTTATGGTATTTGAACTAATATCTTAACTAATATCCCAAATTGTTCAATCACATCTTACTCAACACAATTTAATCTGCTCAAACTGTTCATAGTAAATCCAGAGAAGAGTAGAATCTAGCTTATTTTGTCACAGGTTTGGGGATATAGCTATGAATATTTCCTGAACATATGTTCTTGTCTACACTTGCCAGTGCAAAGTGGGGGACAGAGACAACTGTGGTTTCAGTGGAGGGTGGCTGTAGCCTTTTTCTGCACAGTGGGAAATGGCTCATTACATTGGTGACATTTGGAGCAGCCTGATGAAGAGAGGGCGAGGATGCCACTTCCTCTATAGGACATGACCTTGAAGTTGCACACCTCTCTTCCACCCCTATCCCATTGCTCATAATTAAGTATATGGTCCCATCTACTTTTTATCTATGAGGAGATTTTTAAACTGGATGGCCAAGTATGCAGCTGAGATTTTGGGATTCTTTTACTAAAGGATAAAAGAGAAAGTAGTTGTTGGGGATACAGTAGTAATTTTGATCCCATTGTGTTTCTCTGGACACCCTAACATTTCATGCGTTCTTATTGCTGCTCCTAGAACACACTCACTCCTCCCTGAGGGTCACACATCAGTTAGTACATCAGCCCGACGCCCAATATCTGCAGTGATGACCAGGTGTGGCTGCTCGGGGCCCAGTGAACTCTAAGTTAAAAGAGCAGTTATTTGACCCCTCACCATTATAAAGCAGCTGATTAGGAGCTAAATGGCTGCAATTAAAACAAAGAAATGCACCTACCAAACTTCCCATTTAGGAAAAAAATGGGAATGATACAGCACTCAATAACAATGATCAAATACCGCTGTGAAGAAATACCAAAGACTCCTAAATTATTAGTTCACCAGAGCTGCCATAACAAGACATCTTATACTGGGTGCCTTAAACAACAGATATTTATTTTTTCATAGCTCTAGTAGCTAAAAGTCCAAGATCAAGGTTGAGCAACTTGGGATTTTCTGAGGCCTCAGACCTTGGCTTGCAGATGGCCAACTTCTCCCTGTGACCTCACATGGTCTTCCTTCTGTGTGCGTATGTCTAGTGTCTCTTTTTGGCATCCAAATTTCCTTTTCTTATAAGGACACCAGTCAGATTGGACAATGTCCCACCACCCTAAGGGCCTCATGACATTGAGGTATTTAAATGATTTCTTGAAAAGCTGTATCTCCCAATACAGTGACATTCTGAGTACTAAGTTTTAGGACTGCAACATATGAATTTTGAGGGGCCCAAATTTAGCCCACAACAACTCCTTCCCTGAAAGTGGAGTAAATTCCTTCTGAAGATCACTTGGAATCCCTGGTTATGGTCTCTGGGCAGAACTTTCTGGATTAATTTCCTCTGTGTCTCCCCCCAGGGCCTGGATTAGAGGAAGGCGAGGCAGGCATTTGCCTTAAGCACGAAATTTAAGGAGGCAAAATAAAGCTCAATAATCAAGATAAAAATATTTTCTTGAAATATTTTAAACAAACAAAATGAATGCAAAAAATCTAAAAAAATCAAAGTATCGATTTGTAATAAAGACAGGATTGATATCACATATTTTTCCTTTTGTCCCAGGTTCCAATCTGGCTTCCTATGGCACCTGTTACTGATTCTGTCATCATTAAAAATGTTGATATTTTACTCACCAGGGAACTTTTGCACTCATTTTGAACATTCAAACTATTGTATACACTATTATTCATCTTGATTACTGACTATATTTTCAGCCCCTTAAATTTTGCACCTGAGATCAATTCCTCACTTTCTTCACCCTCATCTCTCTCACTCCTCCCTCAGCCCCTGGCTTTTTCTCCTGGGAATGTTTCCTTGTCCGTTATATCATTTATAGATTAAACTGTCCAGAGTATAGATTTAGTTATTCTCAACAAATCCTTTTGTCATCTTTGTGAAAGTCCTGAGCACCCACCATGGGTGCTATTGGGGTAGTTAGACTGTATATATTAGAGACCAGATTCCATTGTCCCAAAGGGAAAACCAAGGTAGGCAGCTTCCTGATGGAATTCTGATCAGATGTGTTAACCATGGAGCTTCCCCTTTCCAAATCACTAGGCAGAAGAGAGGTGTGCTGATGGTTTAGGTCGCTGTGCCTTTTCACCCACAAAAGTTCTGACATTTGTGCTAAATATCATTGGTTATTTGCTCACTGCTTTATGAAATATCAGCATTCAAAAACATCTCAATGTCTTAAACCTTAGAACTTTCAGGATCCTCTTGGCCAATGCCCTTATGCTTTAGCTAAAGGGGAAAGCTTGTGCCCAGAGAGAAAAAGTGAGTTTTCCACGCTAAATGGTTAGCTACTGACAGGGTCATGCTTGGAGTTTCAGTCTTCTGATTCTTATTCCACTGTTGTTTTCTTCATGTTATGCTTGCTCTTCTTTTTGATTCTTTCTTTCTGATATTTTAATTTACCATTTTTAAACATTACATTGCAAAGTCCATGCACTTCTCATTTTAGTTTTATACTCTTGCCCTCGGAAATGACCACTCTTATGTGTTGAGTATCCATGGTTTTTAATACTTGGTATATACAAATTCATGTTTGTATATACTTTTCATAGGACACACAGAAAATTGCTTGTAGGTTTTTATTTATTAGGTAAATGAGATCATACTATACATATGGTTTTACAATTTGCTTTTTTTTCACTCAATAATACAATTTCAGTATCTATCCATATTGAGACACAGATTCAATCACTTCCTTTTAATTAATGCATGGTATTTCATCATCCAAATAGACCACATTTTATTTATCTATATTATTCAGGCATTTTCCTTTTAGCACATATTTTATTTGTTTCCAACACTCACTACTAAAGATAATGAAATGTATACATTTATTATTATTGATTTTTTTAAATCACACACGCACAAGTGCCTGAAAGGGGATTGCTATGGACTGAATGTTTGTGTCCCCCCAAGGTTCATATGTTGAAATCCTAACCTCCAAAGATGATGGTAGTAGGAGGTAGGGACTTTGGGAGGTGCTTAGGATATGAGGCTGGAACCCTTATGAATGGCTTAGTGCTGTATGAGAGAGGCTTCAGCGAGCGCCCTAGCCCTTCCACCAAGTGAGGGCACAGCAAGAAAGTGCTGGCTATAAACCTGGAAGAGGACCCACACCAGCACATGCCCATTCTGGCACCTTGATATTGCACTTCCCAGCCTCCATAACTAAGAGACTAAAATTTCTGTTATTTATAAGCTACCCAGTCTGTGCCATTTGGTTATAGCAGCCCAGCCAGACTACCAGTAAGACAGACATCAGCTGCCATTTGGAATTGTGGTCCATGGAAGAGTATTTGCATTTTAATTATTTGATTGTACATTAAACATGTTAGGCATCTTAGAGTCATGGATCATAGAATTAGAAGAAAAATCAGACATCCTCAAGTTTTCCTTCCTCCTTTTGTGGAAGCAGCAATAGAAGTGAAGGATTTAGTGATCCCCTCCCCCACCCTCACATTACAAAATGACGGTTGATGGTTTGTGCCCTCTATTCATCTCTGTCTCATGGGCCATTTTTCTTGACACCTACCACGTTAGGATTCCTGGAATCACCATTGGCTTCTTCTCTGTGCCCCTTACCCCTGCCTTTATAAGCTACCCAGTCTGTGCCATTTGGTTATAGCAGCCCAAACAGACTACTTTGCTTTTTCCCATTTATCATGGCATGCCTAAGAAACCTTCAGAGACCAGATACGTTCTAGACTCCTCTCTTCCATCTTGGCCCACCCAGAAGCACTCTTCTGGGATGTAAAGCAATACCTATTATATCAGCTCTATTATGGCAAAGCCCAATTCCCCTTTCTCTTGCCCATGAGAGGTAGGGCTATTCTACAGTAGCACTCTTTTCTTCTAAGATGCATCCTCAGAATTGTCAGTACAACCCAGGATTTTTCTCAACACTGTTCTACAAAGAGTCAAATTGGCAAGCGAAGTGGAACCTATTTTTATCCTTGATGTGAAACTTGGGCTGTCTGTAGGCCAGGCACATGTGGTTCCCTGCAAATGGTGGTTAATGGTTTATAGATAACACTTAGTTTTTACACTTGCTTCATTTTTATTATCCTTATCTGGCATATCCCACCCCACGCACTCTAGCTTTTCACACCCTACTCATCCCCAGGATCCAGTTCAATTTCCTTCTCTCCTTGAATCTGAGTCAACGATTCCTGCAAATAGTGCCCTCTTTTCTCTTCATTCCTGTACTACTTCCTTATATTGATGTATACATAATTCACCTACCTCACTCTTCTCCCAGGTACTCTAGAGATAAAGGCTGTGATATTAATTTTCCCTGTCTTCCACATAACATCCACCATGACACTGAGAACCTCATAGAATCCAGTAATGTACTGTGTAAGCAAATGACTATTGGGTAGAGAGGCATTAAATAAGTGTAAAGCCTTCCATATGGAAATGATTGCAAAGCATTGCAATGATAATTTGTCAAAAATTAGTACCATATCCTGGCAAATGACTTTGGTATTTCAAAAAAAATACATGATTTTCAATAATTTCCCCATAATGAAAGTAATATGTGTTCACTGTAAAATTTTTGTTAAGTACATGGGGGAAATTAAGATAATTTCTAACTCCAGCATGCAGAGACAACTTCTGAGGGTATTCAGTTCTTCTGTTTTCACCCTGAAGGTTATGTACTTATATATAATTTTAAGACAATCTGCAACAACCAGCACATACAGTTTTGTATCTTGCTTTTCACAATTAGTATTATATCATTATTATTTCTGCCATTTAATAGTCAATAAAATGTTTCTTATGGCTGCATAATATTCCATTACATGAGATGTTTCATAATCTCTTTAATCACCTATTATGGTACATTTAGGTATTTCTAGTTTTTCACTGGTATGAATTAGTGAGATAAGAATTATTGAGCATGCCTATGTGCCAGATAGTCTGCTATGTCTTTTCTATTCAGTGACACATTAAAGATTCATAATACCCCTTTGTGCAAGGTACTTTTATTATACCCATTTTTTAGACGAGCAAACTAATGACTATTGAGGTTGGATTCCTCATCTGAGATCTGAGATCATGGAGCTGGTAAGTGATAAATCCAGATTTCTAACCCAGGTGATCTGGCTCAAGAACCTGTGCTAACCATTATGAATACAATCATGGTAAATTCTCCTAATAGAGAATACTTTATTCACATGTTTAGTACTTTCTAATGAAAAAAAAAAAACAATGGAATTACCAAATCAGATGTATGAAGAAACTTTCTATTGTCAAATTCCTTTTCAAAAAGACTATAATGATTTATACTCAATGTATGCAGTATCCAAGATGTGGAATCCTTAGTATTACATGCCCAGTGTTAATCCTTTTGACTACTCTAACTAGAACATCTATCACATAATATGTGCTTATTTATATTTTAGTCTGTCTTTCTATTCTGTGAAAGCTTTGAGAGCAAAACCGAGTCTCGTTTGTCTTTTAATTCACAATACCTACCACCCTGCCATATACATAGTAGATTCTCAATATGGCCTTTGTCAAAGAAAGCACCATGATGTGCAGTCTCAAATAAATAAGTTTATTTGCTAGCCACAAATAATTGTCACTTCACTTTCCTTTTCAATTCCCATGCTTCCTTAATATGGAGCTTTAGCTCTAGGAATGCTGGCCCCCTCATCATCCTCTGTGCCCTCCCACCTCTTCCTCTCCACACCCTGATTCCCAACTCCCCCAGTAGTCTCAGATATTACTGCCTAGGAAGCCTTTGCCCTTCTCATTCTCCTTCCAATGCTGAACTCTCCCCTTCCAGACTCCCCTAAAGGAGAATGATTCTGAATAATACATACCGTAATGGTAGGTTTTATCTAATTTAGCAATTCATCATGTAATTCCTTTAATGAATCTTTAATAATCTTAATGTCACTTATTCCTCATACTTTCTTATTCCCTGCTCACCTTAAACACAGTTTAAGAATCTGGGCACTTGCCACCATTCTCTGAGCTTTGTGGAGTGGTCTGCTGGAAGCAATCAGAACTCCCCTGGGCCAAAGGGCTGTTTCATTCCTAGGCTTCCCTCTAGGTGGGTTTGTGTGGTTTCAGTCATGATATTTTGAAAGAAAGTTCAAGGGTCATTGATTTTTTCCAAATTTTTCAATGAAAATGTTTCATCACAGTTCCAATTTGAAGCTCCTAGAATCCTCTAGGATTCTTTTGCCATGAGATTGCTTAAGGGAGGTTGTAATTAATTGGCAATCTACTAGAACCTTGATTGCTAGTACCTTTGATCAACCTAAAGTTACTGAATTTCCTGTGGCTGAAAAAGTAACTGTCAGGTAATGAAGCCTTCCTCCGGTTGCATATCCCAGTCCCCAAATTAGGCCAATGTATCTGGTTCCTTCATCAGCTTGCATTGCAATTCATGTGAATGTCGTTTTTAGCATAGTCTGCATTGCACAGATGACCATATGTGTTTTTTTCCTCTTGGCATAAACACAGCTTTTATAGTTAAAAATTCTTTGGCATATTAATAGCCCTAATAAATCAAGTGCATATGTCTTTAAATCACAAACACAAATATTCCACTTGCCATTCAATTTGTGGATACATTTGATTTTATAATATTTTTCTATGTTACTGTCACTAGAACTTGCCAACTTGCCATTTGAAATCTGCACTTAACAAATACTAATGTTTAATGCAGAAATCTTAGAGCCCAGAGGTTGGTGGGGATACAGAAGTGGGCTAGAGGTTTTTGAACGATAAAAAGGGAGGAGGAAAATTTGAAGCTAGGGTACCTTTGGGTTTATGGCAACTTTAACATAACAGAAATGCAGATGTAAAGGTACCACAGGAGGTGAGGGGCTGAGGACAAAAATGAAAAAGAAGCCCAAAAAGTGATGGAAAGGTTCAGAAAAGCGGATGGAAAGAAGGAAAGATGGTGCTACTATTGGCAAAGGTGAAGGCCAACACCAGAATGAAAACTCATCAACAGAAGAATAAAAATACAGAATTGAAAGAAAAGGCCAGGCTCCTCTCCAGCCTCTGAACTCCCCTCTGCTTTCCGTAGCTCTTCACGATTCAACACTAACTCTCACAGCCAGGAAACGGGATTAGACAGAGGGGACGCGAATCAGGACTGAAATTGTTTTTGCTGACTAGATAAATGCTGCGATTCCAATAGTGACTATGGCTCCTTTAATGAAAAGATTGATTCCAGAATTTGGCAGAGACTAGTTTGGCAAAGCAGTAACAGTTCTCCGGTCTTGGCATGAAACTCTGCCACTTTCGCGGCTCCCTCTGTCTATCATATTTTGCCAGGCAAATTCCATGCTCATAAAGAGAGGCAAGAAACCACTGCTTATGCAGGAGGGAGCATTCACACTGGAAACAGTGGGAGACATCTGAGAGTCATGATTGAAACTCTTATTTTTATTTGTAATTTAATTCACTCATGCAATGACTACTTGTTGAACACCTAATAAGTGCCAAACACTGTACTAGCTTCTAAGAATGAGGAACTCATTGATACGTTAAGGGATCACAGTGGGTTAATTCAGGGGTCGGCAAACTATGACCCGTGGACCAAGTGTACCCACTGCCTGCTTTTGTAAAGTGTAGTGGCCCATTCATTTCCATATTGTCTACGGCTCCTTTTGTGTTACAATGGCAGGGCTGAGTAATCAGGATAGGGACTCTCTAGCCTGCGAGAGTAAAACATGTTTATTACCTTGCTCTTTACAGAAAACGTTTGCTGACTGCTGGATAAATACAGTTGCTACAATGGAGTTAGAGTGGAGTTGAATAAGTTACATGGGAAGGAGCCAGGGATGCTGGCGAGAGCTTCAGTGAGAAGTTGACATGTGACATTTGATTTTAGTTGAAAGACACAATAGGAGTTTCCCGGCATGAAGAAATAGGAACAGCAGCGACAAAGATAGTACTTTGGAAATGGCTTGTCAACTTTAGGAATCTGCCCACTTTGTTCTGGCTGAAGCATAGGTTGGGGTGGGTGACTGAGAATGGGAGTTTGGGGCCAGAGGGGCTGGCAGGATCCAATTCATATGTGGGAGGGCCTCATATAGAGGTCTTCACATGCACACACTCAACCTGGCAAGACACCCCAAATTAACAGCACACAATCTCTGCCCTCAGGAAGTTCAACCTCCAATGTGCATGACATTAAATGAAGCACACGGCAGAATGAGATACATACTTTAGAAAAGTCCAAACAAAATACAATGGGGATTTCCTTTGTAGAAAGAGAAAAGATCACACATGATTGGAGAGATCAGATAATTTAATTTTTGTTAATGTTAATAATGTACCTTGAAGGATGGCTGTAATTTTGGTGAGGGTGGCACTGGGGCAGGTGAGCACAGGCAGGTGAAACAGCATAAAGAGATATAGGCAAAAAGAAATGTTAAGACATTTGGGGTGTCTTAGCCCAGATTCCCTAGAACACAGAATGTGAGGTCAAAGCCTTGTGCTAATACTTTAGTCCAAAGGTTTCCTTAAACCAACTGTCACCAACCTTTCAGACCTCACGGACCACCAGTGGTCTGCGGACCACCAGTTGGCAACCGCTGCTTTAGTGGGTGTTCTCAGGGAAGCAGGAGGCAGGGATGGAGGCAGAGCCGCTAGAAGGGAGCATCTCCCAGGCTGCCACAGCTGCGAGACAGGCACAGCTGGGGGCTGCAAGCTGTGGGGCTGGATGAGTTTCCATGTCTCAGAACAGTCCCCAGGGTAGGGCAGAGGGAAACACCAGGGAAGAATTGACCCATAATCTCCCTCTCTCCCTCGTGGGTTGGCCAATTCACCCAGGGGAGCAGTAAGCACCCTGCATTGCTCATCGTGTCACCCAAGCCCCCCTTGACAGCTACTGGGAAGTCGTTCCCCTCCATGTGTTCATTCTGGCCAGGGTGCCTGATGTCTGTCTCTCCTTGGCAGCTCGTGCCACAGGCCGAGCATATCGGTCTGCATGGGTAGTGGCAGCAGCAGGGACCTGGCTCCATGAACTTGGGTCACTCCAGTCAGAAAGCAAGCGGGCAGATTTGTGGTGACATGCAAACTGAGTCCGATGTAGGGAGCATTACATTGCTTGCTGGGAATAGTGGGCAGGGAACTAATGGAGAGGAGGCCAGAAGAGTTGGCATGCCTTATGAAAGACATGGGTTGTTGGATGGGGTCCATGTAATTAGTTTATTAGCAGATGGGAAACAATGGAAGGTTTTCCAGGAGGAGATGAGATGACCCAAGGTGTTTTTTAGGGGGGAACTTAACCCAGAGGGGTATGTACTAGTAAATTGGGGATTTGGAAGCAGGACTCTTTGTGAGTTAAACAGAGTCTTGGCAGAAAGGATCAAACTGCTCTGTTCTGTAGTCCAGACCTTTAGAATGGGCCAATGGACTCCTTAAAGAGGCCCTTCCCCACCCTCCACTATGAGTCATCTTCCTGCCTCAGGGAGGTTGGGGAGATAATGTGTTTTGCCCGAGAACACAAAATGACCATCCATAGTGTCCATTTCTAAGCAGCACATGGATTTTAAATGGAAGTGCTTTCATTTTGAAAACCATAGTAGTAAGGCACCTCACCTGTATTCAGACTATACCTGTGTAGGTAAGTAAGCCTACTTCTCATTTTGTGATCTAGAGCCAGAGTCCACATCCTCCGTCCATGAGAGAATATTGAACTGTAATGTGAGTGGGAGAGAAGGAGGCAGCCCTGCCACCGATCATAAATAGATTCTGTCCTTCTCTGTTCCTTCCATGCCCCCTCTCACCCCTGTCAGAAGGCTTCAAAGAAAGTATGGTCAGTTGATCAACAAGTAAAGAGTCAGGACTTACTGGGTGCTATACCCTGTCCTGAGCACCAGGGGGAGAGAGGGGCATAATTGGGAACAAACAACTAGTTCTCAGGGGAGGAATTGGGAACAATGATTCTGCAAGGACACAGCGATCCACTGTGGCTATTCCTGATGGCAACACCAGCGATGTATTGGGTTGGGTTCCTTCTTTGTTGAGGCCAAAATGCCCCTTTAGGAAGAAAGAGAGTAATGTATAGTAGTTAAAACCATGGTTCAGGAGCTGAAATGCCTGGGTTCAAATCCTGGTTCTCTTTGCCCTTACTAGCTAGCTTGTCTCAATGTCCTCACTTTTAAATGAGAACTATGCTAGTTGTCTCAAAAGGATTAAATTAAATAATATATGCTTAGCATAATTATTGTCAGTGCTCACCAATATTATTATAGGACAATCAGTCTCTTATTTGGAATTCTGAAATTTAAAAATCACTGAAAACTCCAAGTGGTTTTGTATCTCATCTGGTAGCAATAACCTCATCTAAGGTTATTCGGAGTGTGTATATATCACACATAGTATGAATGCTAATTTTTGTCTTCATCTTCATATGACCTTCATATGTTTTCACTGTAGAAATATTTATGTGTTTATTTATAAGGTGACAGTCAGGTCCTGGTGGGGTCATCTCATCTATGTACCATGTTTCTAGTCTAAAATTTCCAAATTCTGAAATGCAGTTGTCTCAGAATTTCAGATTGTGCACCTATATATTCTCATTTGGTTGAACCATCTCTGCACAATCCGTATCATAAACACAAGGCGGTTACCATGGAAGGTGATCCACTCTTTAGTACTGCGGCGCTCTGTCTCCAAGGACTGCATGCCCTGCCTTTTCTCTGAAAAGACTCTTTTGTTGTACAATAGAGGGTAAAAGAGAGGAAGGGCACTCAGAAAAAGGGACATGAAAAATTTAGTAGATTTAAAGTACTAGCAAAGCCAATGTGTCAAGTTTAACTGAAAATCACAAGCAGCATGTCTGAGAGCAATAAGAGGTCCCAGAGAAATATCATGATCAGAGAAGAAATTATTCTTCTCCAAGATACTTTCATTGCTTATTCAGAAGGAGAGGACATAAGAAATAACACATAATTACACATGACAGGTCTGTCATTGTAAGAGCATTACTATACCTTTCCATACTGTTGTCCTCTTTCCGTTTGATTCAGGACATGTATGCTCTATACAGTAACTGTGCATAGGCACACCTTGGATATATGGCAGGTTCCGTTCCAGACCACTGCATAAAGTAATTATTGCAACAAAGCAATTCGTAATCTTTTTGCTGGTGGAAGGCCGTGCCTTCAATTTGTAAAAAGCATCAGCGAAGCACAATAAAAAGAGGTAGGCCTGTATTTGGTCACATAAACAAACTTTCTGTTCTCTTAATTAGGTGAAAATTATCCTGCCATAGTATTACCTTACACATATTATAACTTCTTAATAGGTAACTTTTCAAATCTTGACTACCAGAAATACCATAGTCTTCTACAGCTTTTCACTTGTATTTCCTAAAAAAATAAAATAAAATAAAATAATGGTTGTACAGTATTTAGTTGCCTAACATATAGTAGTATGTTCTCAGTAATAGGAGTATGAAGCCCCATTTGCTGAACCCACACTCACCTCAGATCCTGAGCAAATCCAGAGGTGGGCAGCCTCTCCCTCTCTCCCCCTATCCAATGGCCCTTGGAACTGAATCTCATGTCTCAGACCCAAATTCCAGTATCTGATCCATGATTAATGGATGTCACATGCCCGCTCAGTCACCTTAATGACCATCTGACGCTGGACCCGTGTGCTGGGAATGAGCTCTGAGCATCTGGAGAGTCCTTTCCTGTAGTCTCTTCTCTTTCTCTATTTTATGGATCCTAGCCATGGGTTCTTTCATTTTATTTCCTCCTTCATGGCTTCTGCTTAGCTGGTCTGTTTAGTACCCCCGTTCAGCTTATGGTATTTCTCTGAATTCCAGCCAGCATCCTGCCTGGCTCTCAGAAGCCTTCTTTCCCAAAGCTGAATTCTGTTCCTCTCATAGTTCTACCTAATGGTGAGACATCTACATGGGCAAACCTAGAGCCCAATGCTGTTCACCTCTCTTAGATGGCATTCACCACATGCTACTTGCCCCATAAATGCTGAAAATTCCTTACATCATCTGTTTCCAATGCCCTTTGGAGTTTCTAAGTCTGAGACTACGCTCCCACCACACTATATTCTGGTGACATCGATGCTACTGAAATCTGGCTTCTCACCTCACCATAAAATATGTGTCAGTGGCCCAACTTGCATCTGACCCCACCTTGTTGGGGACAACACTAATTTTCCAGATTGGGCTGCAAATGGACTGATCTCCAAGTACGGGGGACGGGGCCAGGATGGAGAGGGGGTCATAAGGCTCTAACTCAAACATGTTTATGAGTTGAATCCTGGCACCTCAAACCCATATGAGCAGGGGAAATAATTTTTGATGTCTTTGGCCTTGTGGAATCACAATTCCTTCAATATTTTATTCATTAGATATATTTTTCTTATTTTTTTCTGAGCTCAGAGCAGCAAAACCCTTCAGGCAACAAATCAGGAATTGTTTCAATTACTTCTTTTCTTGACGAAACCCAGGATATTAGTCCTGATGAAGCTATGTCAGCACTCTTTCTGGTTTCCTTACAGAACAAATCGCCAGCAGGATTCCTGTTTATGAGGATAGGAATCGCTTGTACACATTTCTCACAAGGATTCTGACAGAAGCTTCTCTCTGCCCAGGCAAAAGGCTCCTCGTATCAGTGATTTGGGGCATGCAGCTAGAATAAGTCTGAGATCCCTTATGCCTACCAAGACACCCTTCCCCAGAATGCACAATCTGATTTGTTTGCGAGACATAGTTTATTTCTGTAATTATCTCAGAAGGGAGAAGTCTAAATCTGCATAATGATGGTGTTCACGCATGCCAGACAATGTTCTTGAGGTTGGATGTCAGCAGGGTGCCCAGGCAAGGGCTGAATGGTGAATCCAAGTGCCGAGGTCACAAGCAGGGTAGAGTGGAGGAGGCCCATAATGACACAGTCAACCCCATTCCGTACTGATCAGTGGAGCTGTGAGAGGCTGGGAAGGGTAGCAGCAGCAACGCCAAGGCCAGCCATCCTCCCTAGGCTAGTTCACTGTGAACAGAAGTATGACTGAGGAGGTTCTGAGGTGGCATCACAGGTTAGACCAGTGACAGTCAGTCGAAAGAGGTCTTCAATATGCATGAACGTGCCACACAATCTGCCTGAACAGCAATAATGATAGCATTTATTAAGCACCAAATATATTAAATGTTTCATACATATTGCATCAGCAATCTTTTTTTAAGTTTCTTCTAATTGCCAGGCCCTATTTTAGATACTACAGATTCAACAGTGAATACATAAAATAGAGAACAGAGTCACTACCCTCATGGGTCATCGAATACTCATTGAATTCCCTCCCGGAGTACTTAAAAGTCTGAGTTCTTTCTGCTAAGCCATCAATCAGGCATTCTGCAAGTGCTGGGATGATGGTGGTGCTGGGGGAAGCACAGCAAAGGCAAGGAAGTTTAAGATATATCTGGAATAAGTGTCCATCCATTTAGGATGAACTGCTACCCCTTTGAGGCTGAAAGAGGTTTGATGTAGTCAAAGTGCCACAAAGTGATTGGCAGGTATTTCGGGGAGATGGTGTCATGTCACGGGAAGCAGAGTTGGTATTTTGCTGGCATTTTGGTCATTCAGCAGTGTCAAAAGCTAGGTCAGCCTAGATAAGAGGGACCCCGTTCTTCAGGCTCATGCATATCCTTTATCTCTGCCACCACAACCACTCAACCCATGGGCCCATTGCACAATCCCAGGGGTGGCCAAGGACAGAGGCTGGCTGACAACCACAGGATGATGCTTCATTTAGCCAACCCAGTTAAGCACCTCCTCTGCCATGGAGGGTCTTGGTGGACATTCACATGAAATAAAAAGATCCACATGATTTTTGCCCACTGCTGTTGGTACTGCTACATGTTTCTTTTCCAGACTCCCTTCTCTCGATGTAATCTTGTTCCTTCCAGGCCCCTGACCAAGTAGACAAGCCATTTACCACTGCTTAGAGATCTGTGTGCACTCTTCTCTCAGGCCACTTCTCAGTTCATACAAAGTGAATGACCCAGGGCACTGCTAACCCCTCTGTCTTTTTGGGGCACTTACCTCATGACTGTCCTGGAGTGCCGTGCCTGCATGGGGCTGTGCTGAAGTAGCAGTCCATTTTCAGCTGAGACCAACATAGTGGAAGAAAAAAGACCCCATGAACCAGGTTTTGTTTTCTGCCTCCATCATTTAACCACAGGAAACCCCCCATTATGGGAGGTCATAGATGTAAACTGTGGGAGAAGCATCGCTCTTAAGGTGAGGCCCGTCTTCATGTAATTTACTTACATCTCTAGACCTGTCTGGGCTTATCCTGAATATACAGTTTCTATTATTCAGCATTTAGTAGCTTGCTACCGTGCCCACCCAACACGGTATTTGGAGCATCTGATAAAATCGTGTTTATCAGCTTCACTTACCTGGTAACCTAGTGTTAGGTACTCAGTCTTTCCGAGGGCCCAGCAGCACTGCAGGAGGTGCTTTTTAAATGGTAACTAGTTCTCTCTTGTGGAAGAGGTGTTCATTGTGTCTCTGATATTAGTGTTTGATGGAGGGTCCAGATAGCATCCTTATCTATCACAGGTAGTTTTTAAACCATCGGTTCTACCAGATTATATGGTTCAGGTAGCAGGGCAGCTAGCACCACAGCCTAGCCACATCACAGACCTTTCTCTTGCTTTGGCCCCATTCAAAACTGCCAGCCTTTCCAGTCACCAGATAAATGCATTGGAAAACTATTCTGAAATGCAATCAGAAATCCAAAATCCAAAGAGGCCACCGAATGCCTTGCCTCCTGCTTAGCAGTGGAAGGTACAAAATGCAAAACTTTCCCTCATTCTAGAAGGGATGTCCCACCATGCCTTAGACTATCAGGCCCCTCAAAACATTGCCAATATGTGAAGCAGCTAATGTTTCATGCAATGTACGTCCAACCCTCTGGCATTTTTTTTTTTTTTTTTGGCTTGGGATCCAGAGGACTTACTGCTTTCTGTTCACCAAATCTCATTTGCATGATACCATTAATATTGGGGATTAGTGTGATTCCTGAGGTCTGTCAGTATGATCTGGCTTTCTGCTGGCTACTGTGTGACAGGGAGCAGAAGACATAATATAGCCGCAGGAAAAGTAAGTGAATGTATAATGTCCTTCCCGCATACAAGGAGACTGCCTTTGATCCTCCTTCCTGATAGAATTAGAGAACACATTCACAAGATCAGTAGCCTCATTCCCAGTGCCAAAATCTGTGTTTCTCTATTTCATTAAGATTCTTATCTAGCTTAGCAAGTGACCATAATACCAGTTAGTGAAGTTTCTGAGTCCACTGTCTTCCACACGACTCAGGCTTTACTGTTTTAGGGTCTACGTATACAGGTGAATTTAATGATATGTAGGACCCACTCTCCATGTATCCCTTAAGTCTGGTGATAGGGCTAACCTCCAAATTTCCTCCTGCAATGCAGTATTGTGTATGCTTAAGTTTCTTCGAAAGGGGGTGGAGGTAATCTCAGGAGTTTCCTACATTTTTCACTCATACTCCATAGGTCAGGGAATAATTAGTGTGCCAACTGTTAAGTACATCTACTCCAGCTATAGACTTGGGAATTGAAAATGGCTCTGTAGACTCAATGAACCCTGAGTGGAATATATTGAATATTATAGAATTCATTCAATAGGTCAAAACTCCCTTTACCACCTGGTCCCATTAGCCCCCAACTGGAGCTCTTGGATGATTTTTTGGGTCCTGAGTATCAATTCTGCTTAGACACTGTAGTCAACTGTCCTCAAAAGGTCTAGGTATTCCATTTTCTTTTTGCACAATTAATCAAGTAAATCCATTTTGGAGAATATTTATTGTATATACATATGATGGTATTATAGGGTCCTTCCTCAAGAGAAAACAAGCCTTCCCTTCAGTTAATAACCTCTGGGTCTGTGAACTAATTTAGGTCTGGAACTTGGGTGAAGGGCTACAGTTTTTCATTGTGTTGGCTGACATCAGCCAGCTCTTGATTTTCTTTGTGTTGGGGGCAGTAGCGTTACATTAATTTAAGTTGAATAACATCTTTGTGGGCTATCCATCTATCTTATTCCCTGAAACATTCTAACTTATGAACCCTTCAGGTCATAGGCACCTTATTGCTATCCCAGCCCTTCCCATTATGATAATCACATCTACTTTGCCTATAAAGGTTAAGTGCTGCAACTTGGCCTTTGCTCTCCTGAGATCATTTCATACCACTGATACAAAGCAGTCCAGGGCCAAGATAGCATGTTCTACCATCACACCAACAAACACCAGTCTCTGCTGAACTTCTAAAACTCTGCTCTTCAGTAGAACCTCCATTGTAGCCTTGGTAATGACATTTCCATGAGTCCTTCGGGTGAGTAGTCAGGTAGTGGGGCTTTCTGGTCTCACATAGTATGTCTACTCTAGCATTATCACCTCCCTTAGCCTTTTGGCTCCTTCAGTTTCCTATCTAAGCATTCCTGGCATCGCCACCTCATCTATGGTGCTCCAGCACTGTGCACATGTACAACCTTCAAGGAATCCAACCTTGGTACTGGCTCTAGTTCTCTGTGCCCGGACAGTAAATCCTGAATCCTTATTCAGGCTGTGCTGAGACAAGACACAAGTTATTGGTCTTGGCAAAAAGGGTCGAGTGGTAGTGGACCTTGAGGGGAAAAAGCAACACCTGGCAAGGCATCGTTCTCAGGTAAGGCCTTTCAAGGTGTTTAGGCAATGGGAAGTTGCTCTTCTCTAATAATAGGAAGTTCTTTCTGCCAGCATAGTGTGTTTAGGAGAACCTAGAGGTTGAAAATTCTGAGTTTCCTTCACTTACCGATTGAGGGATGCCCTGGGGACATTGATTTTTCCTTCCCTTCCAGACTCTGCATGAGTGCAGAGCATGCTTCCTTCAATTCACCCTGCCACTGTGTCAGAGAAGGCCTGGGCCAGCACATGAAAAATGGGAGGTCTGTGCTTAAGGTGAGAAGTTGCCAAAGACCATAAGAACTATTTGCTGTAACTATAGTTGGAATCAGAAAAGAGGCAAAAAGAATGTGAGACGATGCACAGAGGTGTCTGAACTGAATAGGAAGAAGAGGGAGAGGGGGAGGAAGGACTCTACATCTAGTACCTGGCAGAGAGTTGAAATTAAAAGCTAGCCTCTCTGAATCCAGACACCATGTCACTTTTTCTGGGCAAATTAGACAATGTGCATTTTGATATTCAAGTAGGAGGGCAGAGCTTAGCCCAGCAGCCATCTGTGCATGCTTCACCTTTAGCTTCCAAGAATGTAATTGCCCAGGAAGCTGCTGATCCAGTCTTGGTGCTTTCTGGAAATTCAAAGCCTGATCAGCACTTATCGAATGTGGCAAATTCCCTGAGGAGCTTTATGGTCTTTGCGGCTTTCCCTAATCAAGCATAAGGATGTGTTCTTTACCCTGAGCTTCCTACTACTCAGAGTCTGCTTTAGCAATTAATTCTGCCAGCAACTCTCTTCTTGTGTCCCTTTGCACGGTGAACTCCTTCTTGTCCCACAAGGATTAGCTCAAGCGTCATCTCACCAGAGAGGTTGTCCCGACCATCTCATTTCACCCCACTTCTCTATTCCCCTCCACACCATTGCCCTGATCTTGTTCTTCAGACAACCAGCACAGGAGTCAGCTATGTGGTATCCTATATAATAAAGAGGTAATATGCAAATTGACCATCGCTCCAACACACAAGATGGCCGTCCCATGTGAACACAAGATGGCTGCCCCCATGTGGACACAAGATGGCTGCCCCCATGTGGACACAAGATGGCCGGCAGGGGAGGGTAGTTGGGGGCAACCAGGCCTACAGGGGAGGGCAGTTGAAGGCAACCAGGCCAGCAGGGGAGGGTAGGTAGGGGTGACTGGGCTGGCAGGGGGGGGCAGTTGGCGGTGACGAGGCCTACAGGGGAGGGCAGTGAGGGGGACCAGGCCTGCAGGGGAGGGCACTTGGGAATGACCAGGCTGGCAGGGGAGGGCAGTTGGGGATGACCAGGCTGGCAGGGGAGGGCAGTTAGGGGCAATCGGGCCAGCAGGGGAGGGCAGTTAGGGGCAACCAGGCCAGCAGGGGAGGGAAGTTAGGGGTGACCAGGTCAGCAGGGGAGGGCAGTTGGGGGTGACCAGGCCTGCAGGGGAGGGCAGTTGGGGGCAAACAGGTTGGCAGGGGAGGGCAGTTAAGGGTGACTAGGCCGGCAGGGGAGGACAGTTAGGGGCGACCAGGCCTGCAGGGGAGGGCAGTTAGGGGTGACCAGGCTGGCAGGGGAGGTCAGATAGGGGCAATCAGGCCAGCAGGGGAGCAGTTAGGCTTTGATCAGGCTGGCAGGGGAGTGGTTAGGGGGTGATCAGCCTGGCAGGCAGAAGTAGTTAGGGGCAATCAGGCAGGCAGGCAGGCAAGCAGTTGGGAGCCAGCAGTCCTGGATTGTGAGAGGAATGTCCCAGATTGGAGAGGGTGCAGGCTGGGCTGAGGGACACACACACACCCATCCCCACCCCCACCCCCCACCCCAGTGCACAAATTTTGTGCACCGGGCTTCTAGTTTGTTTATAAGCTTATTGCTTAACTCCCTCACTAGAATACAAATACCTGAGAACAGGCTCTTGGTCTATTCTGTTTACCATGGTGTCTTTTGTTCTTAAATTGTGCCAAGAACATAGGGGATGCTCCAGAAATATGTGCTGGCAAAATGAATAAAAGCTCTTAAATAAACAATTGTGTTTGTTTGTTTGCCTGAGGTCGGTGTATGGATTTCCAGAAATTGCCAGATCACTTAGAGACCATGGAGACGTGCTAGCATCAGTGGACCAGGGCCAGGATCCCCAGCACACTGCACAAAACACGGAACAGACTTCACCCTCTACTACACGCACTTCTATCTAAATATGACAAAATATTAAGCAATTAGACCAATGGTAATATTACCAACAGTACAGACAGAAGTTCAGAAACTTAATAACAGACAGCAGCCTTTCAGGCATTCATGGCAACTCTTATTTGTTCCTTCCTCTGAGAAAGTGTTGCAATGGTGTTGTCCATTAGCAGGTGACATCACTGTCCTTGGCCAAAGAAGATACAAAACTGAATTGCCTGCTGAGAGGTTCAGGTTGTTCAATGTCTTACTTTTAAAAACCACCTCCTTTGACATTTCTTGCTGGAAATTACCAGTCCTTTTAGCTTTTTTATTATTATTATTGGTTTTCTCTTTAATTCTTGCTTTGACTTGATTTAGAACCTGGCTCCATGACTCATGAAATCCCCTAGGAAAGTCTTCAATGAGGAGTCACCCCAAGCCTCATAATCTAGCTGAAATCTCTGTCCAGCCCTGATGCTCAGTTTCATAGAACAGACATGCAGTTTGTCCTGATAAATAGATAAACCTTTTAAATGTGTAGTAACCAGATAGTGACTGGAATACTGAGAGTCACATTCAATGAGACCCTTGTCCAATTAATGATAAGCTTAGGAAATTAAATGATCATTAGATTGTTGAGTAAATGCTAATTTGGAAAAAAGGAATACTATAGTTATCATTTGGGGGGAATATTTCATTCAGGGTCAAAAGGTCAAGAGTTCCAATCCAGACTGCCACTCATTAGCTATATGAACTTGAATATGGGACTTAGCCTCTTGAATTTGCAGTTCCATCATCTATTAAAAGAACAGAGTAAAAATAGTATCTCCCTCATGAGATTGTGTGAACTGAACAATGCACAGAAAACCCTTCGCCTAGCATGTGGCCATAGAAAGCACTCGATAAATGTGTGCTGTTATTGGTAACAATGACAGTCTGCTTAGAGTACCTTTCTCTATTTCTCCACCAGGAAACCTTCCTTTCATTCTTTAAAACTATTTAAAATTGTTTAGCTCTGCTTCCCCCATAAATGGCCTTAGTCACCCTCTATACTGTGACACCATTGTTCATATTTCTATACTACTGATGACACTGTTATTCATGTCTGTGTTAGAGGGACTAACTCATGAGCGTTATTCAATCCTGATTGAATGAATGCATGCCCTCTGCACATTACCCTTGACCTCACCTGAATTTAGCAGCAGCTTATTGCAAAGTGAGATTTCTGAAGCTCTAAATTGTTAGAGAAATTACTGTCTTAACAGGAGCCAGAAGCACACAGAAAAGCCTTCACCCCCCATGCCTGGCGAGTTCTATTTGTTCTCTGGGCTTTGTATGGGTGGGAAGAGAGCTCAGTGTTCAACACTAAAATCAAAGTTTTAAAATTCCTACCATATTTTGATAAAATGCTTGCCCTGGAAATGCAGACAGGATTTTGGATCCATTCTTAGTAAGGGCTTCTTCTTGAAACTGAAAAAACAGCGGCAGGGGAAGCACCAATAACTGGGAGACAACCGCTAAAGTCAGCCTGTGACTCGCTCATTATAATGCCCTTAACATTTAATTTAATCAGTTAATTGCCTGGCTAGTAAACGACTTCTTTGTCCGAAGTGTAGCCTCACAGGTTCAGAAACTCATAAAATTCCTCACTCTCCTCGATGCTCAGTGCAGAATGAGGACGACGCGACTGGTAGGACCCTCCCAGCCCTGAAACTGTGATTCTGTGATCCCTTCCACCAGATAAAATTTTATTAGGATAAGAGAGGCCATCTTACTCATTCAGGAGAAAATTGTGATGCTGTCAAATTATCTATTGGGTGGTTCAAAAAGAGACGGCCCAGAACTCTTCAAATTGTGCAGCAATTTTGCCAAGAAGAGGATTCTAGAAGGTCCCAAACACAAAACCTTGGGGATTGCTGAGGCCAAGCTTTCTTCTCCTGCATCACCTCGAGGCAGACTCCCTTTCGGTTTGCTCAGCTAACCTTCTTTGTAAACTCGTTTCAACATCACTTTACCTCTCTTTTCACTATATATTACCTAGAAATAGCACCAAATGAATGATCAATAGCAAATGAATTTGATGAATCACTTTGATCACTCTCTCTTTGTTGGTCTCTCTCTCTCTCTCTCTCTCTCTCTCTCTCTCTCTCTCTCTCTCTCTCTTTCTCTCTCTCTTTTTGTGGGAGATTTCATTTCTGACAGTCTCCCTTCCAGTCATCTCATGAATCATCTTACTTCGTCTGAGAATATCTGCTCTCAGAGGCTGTGAACCCTCCAGGGAAAACTCTTTCTGGCTGAGGTGCAGGCTGTGCAAGTCGTGAAAATGATTGAGCTTTCGCTGCTCAAACTGCAACATCACCTCTGTCTTTGCTATTGTGTCCAGCCATTGCAGCTTTGCATTCATTCATTCATTCATGCATGCATGCATGCATGTGTGCATGCATGCATTCTTTCATTTATCTTTTATAGCTTCAATCAGAGGGCAACTCCAGGATATTTTATTTCTTACCTTAACCAAATGTTACCTGATTTAGCATTTTGCTTAACCCTGGGTGCACAAATTAAATAATGCATTTGTGCCTTATACATATTTTTCAGACATCAGGCTAGGAATGTGTTTTATTAAAATATGAAATATATGTGCCTTTTATTGGGCCATTGTTGGGACCCCAACCATGGGCCTCTTACCCTGTGCCAGGCACTCTGCTCAGCTTTTCTTATAGAGTCACCTTGACTTCCACAATAACCTTATGGGAAGTCGTTATTATGCTTTATTTCCTTATTGCAGACTCTGGCGAGGGTAGGAGCGTGCCTCGTTCCTCATCCTATCCTAGATGGCTACACCCAGTGCCTGGCAAATACTAGGTGCTCACTTGCTCAGACATGTGTTAATCAAAATGTCCTCGCTAGCCTACCATGAACCAGGCACTATCTTAGCCCCTGGGGACAAAGCCAAGTGCAAGGTGGGCATGATTACTGCCTTTATTAGCTTATACTCTAGTAGAGGAAATAAATAACTGATGAATGAATACGGGAACATAGACACTAAGGTTAAGAATCGTTAAGTAACTTCTAATTAGTAACAAAATTTAGATTCACACCCAGGTCTGTGTGACTCCAAATACATGTTCCTTCCAGGATACCTCACATAGAACAGTTCTAGGCAGAGTACTTGACTTCTAGAGAGAAGGCGTAAAGTGTAGGAGGAGATAGGAAGGCAAATATGTAATCAACTATATACAATGTAAACTATTGAACATTTATGCACCAAGTGCCATTTGAATGGCTTTATGACTACTGGCTCTTTTTAAGTCTTACAACAGTCTTTGGGGCAGGTAGTATTTTGTTCCCATTTGAGGACAATGAAAAGAGGCAAGAAAAGTAAGTTGCCCAAGACCATCCAGCCGGTAAGTGGTAGAATCTGAATTCAGGGAGTCTGAGGCAAGAATGTGTCACATCCATGATTTTTATACTAACCTACTCAGCATGACAGGTTGGGAACTAGGCTTGCCTCTTTGGATTTAAAGACAAGTAAGTAAAGACAAATAAGATGTTTCCTTCATTCTTTACTTTAAAAGCTTTATTGAGGTATACTTATACAAAAAGTTGCACATATTTAATATGTACATTTTGATGAACTTAGATGTATGCATATACCCATATGCATAAGATGTTTCCTTCATTCTTTACTTTAAAAGCTTTATTGAGGTATACTTATACAAAAAGTTGCACATATTTAATATGTACATTTTGATGAACTTAGATGTATGCATATACCCATATGCATACTATCACCACACACAAGGTAATAAACATATCCATTACAGAGTTCCTATTCTGTCTCTTTCTTTCCCTCTCTCTCTCTCTCTCTCTCTCTCTCTCTCTCTCTCTCTCTCTCTCCCTCCCTCCCTCCCCCTGACGCACACACACACACGCACACGCACACACACACACATGCACACATACACACACCAGAAGTGTGTTTCCTGCTCTTACTTCCCTTCATCACTAAGTACACAGGAGGCATGACCCCTTCTCCAGTTGCCCATTCTCATGCAGAAATCTGCTTTTCAAGCCTGCTGCTCTGGGTCCTGCTAGCATTCAAATCTCTTCCTTTCGATTATTTTGTAGCCAGAAGTCTGATCTACCAGATTCTAAACTTGTTCTCAGTGTTTTCAGATCCACGATGAGGCTTTCGTGGTGGAAGCTGCTTTACACCAATTCCATTTGGACTCAGTCTCGCCTCTTTCCATTTGGACTCGTTCCCTGCGCCTCTTTTTCACTTTCCTTTCATCTCTTCAAATATATATGCCTGACTTGCTTCAAAACTGAATTAAAAAATATTTTCTACTTCCCAATGTTTTAAGCCTGTGGTATTATATTCTCTATTCCTGAGATATGCAGGAAACCCAGATTATGGGTGCTTTAACCTACTGTTCTGATCTATCCAGATGAGGTATGGGGCACGTGTGAAGAGAATCAGATTTAGGAGGCCACCCTTGTTCCCTATCAAACCAGAAAGGCCAGATGATTAGATTTTAAGCAAAAGAGTGTCAGAAGTAGGATTTGGAAAGATGAGGCTGTGACAGCTCAGAAATGTGTTTGATTACCCATTTGCACACCTTAGATAAGAGGGAAGGATGAGCTGGTTTCTTTTTTGCTCAGGTCCAAGCAATCCTCTGGGACACCCACTGCACTCACCACATCCACCTCTGCCTCACCTGGCTCACAGGGGGTGAGGCAGAGAATTAACCGCTGATGGGTTTTCGTGAGTCACAGCACTTCCATTGTCCTCACTCTGCTCAGTGCAGTTCCTCACCTGAATCCCTTTTCTCCCCACAGGATAAAATTGCCCCCAGTTTTCTCAGGTCCTTTCACTTACACTTTACGTATTTCACCCTGATAAGTACCAGCTCTGTCAGGAAGCCTTCTGTGACTTACTGAAGCTGGGTTATGGTTCTTTCCTCTGTGCAGCTAGAGCAAACCATATGCATCCCCATCCCTGAACTGAACATGTGATCTGCCAGTGACTATGCCTCCACCCGTAAAGGGTGAATGCTTCATGATTTCTTCTGCATCTTTGCATTTCCCCAGTGTCTCTGAGAGTCTGTGATACAGTAAGTGCTCAGTGAACATTGGTGGATAAAGGAATGAATGAAACTGTTCTAGAAGTGCCTGCACTCTGCCAGGTCCCAGCCTAGGGGAAAAGGTCAACCTTTCAGTACTTTTATTTGTGATGGATGGAGGGCACTGGTCTCCGCAGAACAGTTTCCTATGCTTGTGTCCCTGGCCGGAGAGTGACTTGGACATAAATATTGACCAGAGCCTAGAAGCATGGAGCATTTTGTGGAGTGAGCTCTCAGGCGATCTCCTTCCTGTTCTTATCTCCAGCCAGGTTTTATTTAGGGTGCACGAATAAATATCTCTTTTCTAGATGAAGCGAAATAGGAAGAGCAGGTCTATCCTTAAAGTCCGGCTGTCCCTCTTTTGATCAGAAGAGTATTTGATAGTGAAGGACTACCTGCTTTTGTCCGAGATCATTCTAATTCTCAGAATTCAAAAGCTGGTTCCTTTCTCTCCTCTAGAGATACCTGAGACCATGAGAGTCATTGCAGCATAGAGCTTAGGATTCAAAGGGACCTTGTGATCAGTTCGCCTTCTCACATGACAGCCAAATGCTGACTAGCCCATATTATAGAGCTGGTTAACAATGGCAGGTTGGTTTTAATAGTACAATCAAAGTATATTTATATTCTTTGTTTCAAGCCAAGATGTTGGCCTCTCCCTTAAAGCCCCTAACATTCTGCTTGGCTACATGGTCCTAAGGGGCAGTTCAAAACTACCGAACTGCACTTTTCAGGCTCAAGATTATAGTTATAAATATCCCCCTGCCACCCTCATAAAAAAATGTAGGGAACTTTCTTCCTTCATTTTATTTTTGTCATGAAAAAGGCAATAAAGTATTTCTTAATAATGAAAAAAATAAGCAGGAATTCCTTAGAGTTTTCCAGGCTGTTACATCATTCTCCATCAACTACAACGTTCTCTTCTGAATGCACCAGATAGGAAGGCAGAGTTGATCACCAGGTTGGGGTCTCTTTGGAGAATTTGTTGTTTTAAAATACCACCTTCTGCTCTTTCCTCTCTGGCTTTTCTCATCAAGGAGCGACTCCATTTTCTTTGAACGGGGAGCACAGTAATTCACAACCCCTGATTGGCCACACCCCAGAGGGTCCTCAGCCAGCAGGCAGTGTGAGGAGATTGCCAAAATTAATTCAAATTGAAACAATAAATTCCTGCCACGGAAGGTGTGTCTCAGAATACACCAGAATTGTTGAAATGAAAGACCACATCTTCTCCCAAGTCAGGGCCTCCACAGTATTTCTGACAGTTAGAACACCAAAGAGAGTGTTTTTAACACCAGATTTCACATGCGCAGGCCCCTCAGATCTGTCACTGGGAGCAGGATGATGTCAGCGAGAAAATCTGGTGTTGTTTCATTTTTACGAGTTTTTCAGGATCCAAAAGGAGCTGTTTGTTGAACATGTCACTGCAGAGAGTGGGTGATAGTGATCTGAGAAACATGGCTTGTCGTGAGGTTAAGAATAAAAAATGCATATTGACATGAGAAGGGCTGTCAGAGGGAGGGAGGCAGCCAGACGCCAGGTGCTTATTGCTGCTGGGGGCTCCAGAATTCCATTCTCTGGGCCACACGTGTGGCCAGACTAGAGCCAGAAATTCACACTTGGACGATGGCAATGCCATTATACTTGAGAAACATGTCATGACATGGGCCCTCTTCATCCCAAACCATGTGTCGGCCTTTCCAATGAAGGTGGCTTCCCAGCCTAATTTTTTTTTAATCCTCACCTGAGGATATTTTTTCATTGATTTTTAGTGTAAGTGGAAGGGAGGGGGAGAGACACAGAGAGAGAAACACATCGATTGATTGCCTTCCACAGGAGCCCTGACCAGGGGATGGAGCCTGCAACCAAGGTATGTGCCCTTGACTGGAATTGAACCCAGGACCCTTCAGTCTGTTAGCTGACACTCTATCCACTGAGCCAAACCATCTAGGGTTCAACTTAAATTTTTTAAAAATATATTTTATTGATTTTTACAGAGAGGAAGAGAGAGGGATAGAGAGCTAGAAACATCGATGAGAGAGAAACATCAATCAGCTGCCTTCTGCACACCCGCTACTGGGGATGTGCCCGCAACCAAGGTACATGCCATTGACCGGAATCGAACTTGGGACCCTTCAGTCAGCAGGCTGACACTCTATCCACTGAGCCAAACCAGTTAGTGCTCAACTTAAATTTTTAATTGAAACCCCCCTAAAAGCTCTATCCCAACCAAAATGTTTTTGAAATAGATAAGACAAGGTTCTTCATGAGGTTCTCAGGAATCTTTCATTAATCTCTGCCCTTTTAATTCTCTGCTTCAAGTTAAGGGTCAATGTTCTTCCTTATTAAATTTTCTTTGCTCTAACTTAACATTGAATTATTTCTAAGATGGCACCCTGTCTGTAAGTTTGGTCTCCTCATGAGGAATTTAGAATTTCACAAAATTCAGCTAGTATCGTGCAGTGTAAGCAAGGGTCTGGTGGCCCCTTGATATCCATTTGCTCCTTTTCATTCATAACAGAATCCAAGTTTTATTTCTGTGGCAGTGATTCTGGTTGAAAGAAGACATTCTCCAGGTATTTTTCCAGCTAAGTGTGGGTGGCTGTGAAATTAAATTGTGCCAATGACGTGAAAACAAGAAACTGCATGAAGGTGAAATTTTGAAAAGGCATTAACTCATTGCAAATGTGCAGATTTAATTCACCTTCCTTCTCCCTGCAGTCGGGATTGGTTCTGATGGTTGGAGCTCTAGCAGCCCATATGATTCATGAGGCGGTGTTAAAGGCAGAAACCCCACATTAGGACACTAAAGTGAAAGATAAAGGAAAGTTTGGCTTCTGACAATTTCATAGATTCACCATGCTAGTCTGGGACTGCTGAACTCTGGGGCTCCAAACTATGTGCCAGAATAAACACCTGATTTTTCTGAGCATTGTAATTTTTGCTCTCTGTTCCTTGCTACGTATAAGCTCAGTAAAGGCAGGAAAGTCAATTTATACTGTTTCGTTTCCCCCTCCACAATTAGGACAAAGCTTTGCTCAGAATAAGAGCTCTAAAAATACTTTTAGAATTGATTATTTTATTCATCGAACATTAGTGAGCACCTGGTATGTGCCTGGTACTGTGCAAAGAGTGAGGAATAAAAGGATATGCGTGGAAAGCTCTCTTACCCAGCCTCTGCTTAACCAGCACTCTCCTTGTCCTTTGTAAAGCATAGATGTCAGCTGCAATTGGCACTCTATATCTCCTAAACCGTAGACCACGCTCTAGTGTGACCATGAACTTCCACCCCAATAGGTTAAAGTCTATGCTTCCAAAGAGGTAGCTTTGTTTGTACACAAGCCTAATTATGCCATCATTACTTGTTATTGAAATTATACAATCCTATTAATAAAAGGGTAATATGCAAATTGACCCTATCAGCAGAATGACCAGAACGACCACTGGACCAGACACTATGAAGTGCACTGGCTACCTCTTGGTCCCTTTCTTTGGCCAGCAGGCTCTGATCGTGTGATGGCCACCCACTGCAGGGCCAGGGCCAGTGATCGGGTGGGAACAGCCGACCTCTCAGTCCCTTCCCCTGGCCATCAAGCACTGATCACCCAATGGTGAATGGGGAACCGAGAGTGGGAGGGGGCGGGGTCGCCTGCGGGCAGCTGGGGAAGATGGCCCTGATCGCAGACCAGGCCTAGGGACCATACCTGTGCACGTATTTCATGCACCGGGCCTCTGATCTATATATATAAAAGCCTAAGCAACCATTCAACCATTCAACCAGTAGCTGTGATGCACACTGACCACCAGGGGGCAGACACTCAATGCACAGGCATGGAAACATGGAACAGACTGATGCATTTTAGAGGAAAGGGTGTTTTGGGCAGATCCCTGCAGGTCAAGCCAAGGGACCCCACCGATGCACAAATCCATGCACCAAGCCTCCAGTATGCGTATAAGATCTTTGGTTAAACTCTTCCTGGCCTGCAGGGATTGGGCCAAAACTGGCTCTCCGACATCCCCCAAGGGGTCCCAGATTGTGAGAGGGTGCAGGCCAGGTCAAGGGACCCTAGTTCTTATATAACTGACACAATGTGCGTGTGCAAAGAAACAGATTTATTTGTTTAAAAACTAAGCTGAGCCTTGGCCAGTGTGGCTCAGTTGGTTGAGCATTGTCCCATGCACCAAAAGGTCCCAGATTTGATTACCAGTCAGAGTGCATGACTGGGTTGTGGGCTTGATCCCCAGTAGGGAGCATGCTGGAAGCAGCCAATCAATGTTTCTCCCTCACATCTATGTTTCTCTCCCTTTCTCTCTCTCTCCAAAATGCAATAAAAACATTAAAAAATCCCATAAAAACAGAAGCCAGATCTAAAAAAAAAAAAAAAAAAAAACCTGAAAAAATTAAGTAAATGTGTCACTAGAAAATGCTGGCAAATCAAGTAGGTACAAGTCAACATTTAAAAATTGAGGCAGGGGAAGAAAAAATTGGGGAAAAACTTAGAACGTTCAGAAGAATTTTGTACTTAGGTTCATAATTGCTTTCAGTTTTTGCTCTATTTTTAAAGAAATGGAGACTGGAATTCATAGAAGATGCAACTTGGGTGTTGTTTATGCAAGAACAGCCAATCTTCAGACCTGTTCTCAGAAATACAGCCTTGTATATGAAAGGATGGACAAATGAATGTACATTTGAACATTTATAAAATGTATCATTAAAAAATTCCTTCTTTCAAATGCTTTTTATAACGCTCTGGCTACCAGTTCTACTTGTCTCTGATGTGAGCTTTTCTGATGTAAAATTCATGGTTTTGATATGAAGACATTTGTAATTCCATGTTGGGTTCAGATATTTACATATATTGTGATGAAACAGACCCCTTAGCATTTGCATTAGGACCCTTTCTGTTGGAAACATAAATAACCTATCATAGACCCATTTAAGCTAAAAAAGAAAGTATTGGCCCGTGTGTCTGGGAAGTTCAAGGTCATATGGACTTTCAGCATGGTGAGATCTAGGTGCCCAAACTTATCAGATACAGTGTCAACATCTTCCCAGTGCTTCTCATTTTGTTTCCCTCCAAACCTATTGGCTTCATTCCCTCCTGCTACAGAGAGGTTCTCTCTGTGTGATGAAAACATTGGCTGTAGGCAGCCCCAAGCAGGCATCATTGTTGCTCATGTCACTGAGAAAAGAGAGGCTGTCTGTCCCAAATTTAATTGGTTCCAAATGGGTCCTGTGGTTTTGGACTAATCAATGTGCTCAGATTTGGGTCATCACGCCTACCCACTCTGACTCACAGTCATACCAGGACCACTGGGGTGAGCGGACGGTAGACCAGCCCCAACCTTGACAGTGTTTCAGCAGTTTCTATTGTGGGCCTTAACCTCAGAAACACAGTTCTGCCCTTCCATGGCCTCGTTTCCTCTAGGGATGCTGGTGCTAGTGTAGGGGCCGCAGAAGGCCATCAGCTGCACATTAGAGGGCTTGTGAAGTCCTATAGCTCATTAACTGGCTTTGTATCCTTAAAACTTATTCGCTCCTTCTGGACTTTACCTTTCCAGACTGTAAATGAAGACATTGCACTTGGTGCTCTTTAAGATCACTTCAGATTTTACAGCCTTGATTCTGTATTTTTGCATAAGCAAAATATTATAGGAATATTTTTACCTTTGCAAATGTACATAAGTAAACTCTATCTTTGATGAATAGCCTGGTGCCCTACGTTAATGTACAAAGATGGTAATGAAGGTTTGCTGTTGTTTTTTGTTGGTTTTTTTAGGGGAGCCAGTTTTAGCATTTATAAATGGAATTCAGTTAAACCAAGTTGATAATTCCTTGACATTATTGCAGTCACTCTTTCTTTCTTATGTGGTTCCTAAGATTAATTCTGAATTCTGACTGATGGCCACAATCATTATTTACATGTTATTATGTCCTTTCTGATCAGGGAGGTAAACTGTGTCCAAGATTCATTTCAATGCAACAAAAGGTGGAGGACCTTCTGTGTGCCAGGCACTGTGCTAGACACTCAGGACAGAGAGATGAACAAGAAGCAGACCCTCTTCTTAAAGAACTCCCAGTCCCTGAGAAGCAGCAATGATCATACCCTGTGACATGTGGAACAATAGAAAGTAATCCAGAGAAAGGAGAAAAGCTGGGTTTATGGGAGATGGTTTTGAGACTGAGAAATTGTAAAAGCAGAAAATAGATTATGGGATTAACAGCAGAGGGAGGGACTAATTGGTCTGCAAATGGAAAGCCGTTAATGGCCACCTTTTAGGGGAGACTCAGCTCTTATTGTCTGTGGAATCCTATCTGGGAAAGTTTCAAGTCTTGCAAATGAGATTTAGGACTAATTTAATCAGAACTTGAAGCAGCAACAGAGAACATATTTTTTAATTTATACAATTCTTCTCTAGACATTGATTTGCGAGAGTGTGAAAATCAGACAGATTTTCAAATTATAAAAGGAACAGCCCTTTGTATGTGTTATTTCAATCACGTAATTTGGCATGCATACCTGAGATACCAGATGGACTTTACAGCAGAGAGCAAACCTGGTGGATACAGTCTCTCCTTCTTCCCAAGTACCAGCTTCCAAATAAATAGTAATAAATTCTAAAAGACCATTTGGCCATCAACAGGATCCTCTTTCTCTTGCCCTTGGCTGGACCCTTAAGCGAACTCATTAATTCTTTTTAGCTATGAGAAGCAGCCACATTTCCGTAGAGATTCAAGTTCAGCTTTGTAATTATGTGTGTGCCTCAAGGCCCTCCTTTCGATGGGACAGAGCTGGACTGTTTTCTGAAGGTGCAAACTAGGAGGCGGAGCAAGACAAGGAGGAAAGGTCATGGAAAATGCCCCAAACCATGAAGTTGCTCTGGGTTGAGATCAGCCCCTGAGTTAGGCTCCTTGACTCAATACTCTTTAAGATCACTTCCAATTCTAAAACTTTACAACTAGGGGTCTACACTCTTACTTAAGCCGTATATCTATGTGTGGCTTCATTGGTCTCATGCCACTTATTGACTGGAGGCACTTCCTCCATTCTGTGGTTCAGGCATTGGGGAATGTGGTGGTGGAAGAGAAGACATGAAATTCCATGCAAACATGGAAAATGGATTTTTACTACTCCTGTTTGACATAATATATTTGGCGAGTGAGTACAGAATTAAAAAGATTCAGGAGAGCCAAACCATAGTGATTTTGAAATTTCAATTTAAACAATTCTTTCAGTATCATGTTAGGAATGACCTTAAGAACAGAACAACCCCCGTTTTGCCCCCCCCCCCACCATGTTATTTCAGGGCTTTGGATTCTTGTCCCACATATGCAGTTTTATATCATGAAATAATTAATATTTAAAACTATTTTCCAGACTTCATATTACCTCATGATATATTTGTGGCTAATTTAAATGTCATGGTAAAAGATGTTTCTGTTGTATTTGGTTTTGTAAATGTCAAGTGCTATTACAATAAATACCAAGGAGCAACCAATATTATGAAGTAATATAAGTTTTTCATCAAATATGTTTTCTCCGATAAGAACCTGTTTAATCAACTGTATTCTGTCTTTGCCATCTTCTAAGCAATTAGTCTTAGGTAAGCAATGCCACTTCTCCAGATCTCAGTTCCCTCATCTATTAAATATGGTTCTTATGATGATAACATGAAAGTGTATACATAAAGCCCAGAGCACCGTACAGAAAAGGTATTAGGAACTCAATAAATGCTACTTCTGTTCTCTCATCAAAAGAAAAAATACTTGGAATGTTCACTATGTCAACCCCCAGCCTTCCTAAACCATATAATTCCCCTCCAATGTTCTTCCAGCTCTCCATAACTCTTCCTATTCTGTTCTATCCTGACACACCTTTGCTTACTCGCTGTTAAATTGCATAATAAAAAAAATTAAGACAAAGTTTTAATGTTTGTGATGACTCAGTTATTGGTAGCCAAAATTGAAATAAGATAAACTGCACAGGTGGCCACCTTGGAAGGAAATTAATTAGTGCTGGCGAAAGTTGGAGCATTTGGGAAAACGGAGCAAGCCATCTTTTTTTCTACGCAACAGCAATAATAAAATGTATTTTCTGAATTCTGCAATCAAGTCATTTAGGTAATTCTTTATGCATCCCCCTAAATTGGAGTCACAGAGGGCCGAGAAAAGTGTTAGGAAACACCCCCCAAAAAAGATGATCTTCCTAGCCTCTGGCTCATAATAGAAAGGGGCATGAGACTATACATGTGTGTGAACATGTGTGCGTGTGCATACACACATGTGTGTCTGTTCACACACTTTTGTCCATGCATGTGTTTTCTAGAGGAGAGACCAAATCTAAAGACATGTTTCAGGTATCATTTCCAGTTCTTTACATGTCTTATGTAACTGAGTCTTCCACAACCCCTAATTAACAGCACCCCCATTTCAGAGGTGAGAAAATGAAGGACAGATAATTTAAATAAGTTTCTCACAGTTATATAGTGATTATGTGGTAGAGTTGTAATTTAAACCCAGGTAATCTGACTGCACGGCCTAACTTTTTTTCCTTTGGCAACACCAAATATTCTGTGTATTTTTCACCATAGGGGTCTAGGAATTATTGTGCTAAAACTCGAGGGGTCAGATTCTCTGAGGAAAAGATATCAGAGACCTCTATGATTGAGTCCCAACATAGCTTTTCAAACTAATCTTTTTGTAAGTCTTTTATGAATTGGATGTTTTATTCAAAGTGGGTTACTGACTTTTTCTCAAATTCATCCCAGGCTTTTTCATATCCATTCATTTTTTATTTCTTTTTGCTCTATTTTCTATGCTCTGGTTTTTTTGTTCTCAATCAGTACAACTCCTACCCTTATCTCTAAGCCCACTTTAAGTAAAAATGTTTCTATGAACTCTTCTGGGTCTTTCTTTCCCGATGAAATCAGTTTCTCTCATTTCACTTTGCTTGGACCTCTCTTGAATCAGTGGTTTATCCTTACTTGCGCTCCTTTCTTATCTGCTTTACAGGGTTATACATTCCTTTAAGCCAGTGCTGTGCCTTCAACATAATGGGTACCTAATGACTGTTGAGTTGATGCTGAAGACCCCAGCTGGTGTCTTGGCAAATGAGTCCCACAGGTCCTGAGAGAGCAGCAGACACCTTCCCTCCCATTTTAATACTCAGCAAACAAAGCCAAATCCTGACATGGATGGGCCAGGTGCAGAGCCTTGCTGTAGTTCAGGTGCATCTCTTAGTCCAGGCAGCATGCACTGGGCTCACTGTCTACTGTCTTTTCTTCTTCAATCCTGTCAACACCCCTTGGGGTTCTTATTTCACCAAGCGGGAGTGTCATCTCCCTAGATACTGTCATCTTTGCGGCACCCAAAGACAAGCTCACCGTATCTCTTTTCCTTTAATGTTTTTCCTACTCATTATGTGGAGAATACAACTGATACAATTCATATAAGCCAATGGATTTCATGACTGACATCGGGTCACTCTTTCAAGTGGGCAGTATAGAACGTAAATCCATGACAAAGTGTGATTTAGTGGGGAGAGCACTGGTCTGCTTCTCAGTTTCAAGTTCTAGGCCTGGACCTAGCAGAGTCTTATTAGTTTTATTCTTTTTTAAAAAATATATATTTTTTATTGATTTCAGAGAGTAAGGGAGAGGAAGAGAGAGAGATAGAAACATCAATGATGAGAGAGAATCATTGATTGGCTGCCTCCTGCATGCACCCTACTGGGGATCGAGCCCGCAACCCGGGCGTGTGCCTTTGATTGGAATCGAACCCGGGACCCTTCAGTCTGCAGGCCGATGCTCTATCCACTGAGCCAAATCGGATAGGGCTCATTCTTTTATGAGCTTCCTGGAGATTTTTTTCATTGGACTTTAACATTGTGTGGGCTTTAACTCATCTTCTTATATTTGTTGCAATCTCCCACACAGGTGCACACATCCTGTAGTTTCCCTCCTAATGATGTTTACATTTTTGTAGATACAAATCTTGTTTCACATCCTAGCTCTGCCTCTGCTAACATAGGTCACCCAAGGTGAGCTATTTAACTCAGCTCTCTGATCTCTGAGTCTTTTTTTAAAAAAAATGTTTTTATTTATTTCAGAGAGGAAGGGAGAAGGGGAGAGAGATAGAAACATCAATGATGAGAGAGAATAATTGATTGGCTGCCTCCTACATACCCGCTTCTGGGGATCAAGCCTGCAACCGGGGCATGTGCCCTTGACTGGAATCGAACCTGGGACCCTTCAGTCCACAGGCCGACGCTCTATCCACTGAGCCAAACCAGTTAGGACTAATCTCTGAGTCTTTGTTGTTCCATCTATACAACGGGAATAATCATACCTAACTCACTAGATTGGTGAGAAGTATGGATGGGATGACATTGAAAACTAGCAGGTACGGGTACATAGCCAGAGGTCAATGCATAGTAGTTTCTCTTTGTTTGAAAGCTTTTCAGGGATTTGGAGGTTCTGGACTTCCCTATTCCATCTGATCTAAAGAGGATGATTATATAGGCTTGTTCAGCTAATAAAAATGACTTTGATATTTCTCATTTCAGAACATTTACATAGACTTACCTACCTCCTTTATATGTAGTTCTCGCTTTGTTGGTGCCTTGAAGTTTGCAGTTAAAATGTACTCTATTAGCCAAAGTCAGCCAAACGTTTTCTGCATCAGAATGCTAATTCTCAAGGCAGCATTATTAATGTTATAGTATTACTATGAAGAAAAATTTCCAATATTAATTGAGCATATACTATGTGCCATATACAATTCTGTTATGCAAAATATATTTATATACATGAGGTATCTATAATAATAAAAGCGTAATATGCTAATTAGACCAGACGTCCTTTCTGACGACCTTCCAGAGGAAGCCGGGGCTGTGAGGGCCGAGGCAAGCCGCTGCGGCTATGAGGGCCAAGCCCCTTGCACGAATTTCATGCATCGGGCCTCTAGTATAACATAATTATGCATAGAATATGTAGAATTGTTTAGAGATTTGGAGCATATTACATATTCTAAATACACATACACATTAATAATTCTGTGGAACAGGTATTATTATTGTTAGCATTGTATCAGTCTAGGTTCAGTCGGGAGACTTATTTCTTTTGACAAGAGAAAATTTAATATAAGGTATCAAACCAAAAAGTTGACACTGAGGTATCACAGAGGTAGTAAGTGCACTCTGTGCTTTGAAGAGGGAAGGGAGGAAGTTGGAATTATAAAAATGTAAGAGCTTGAAGGAAGGACCCTGCTGATGGGAGTCGCAGACCTCCGTGGAGGGGATGCTGCCCTGGTTGTATTTGCATCCTGACATCGTCCAGCGCGGTTGACTCTGGGAGCCGGAGGGCTGCAGAAGGCACGCAGTGCTGCTGGCACAACTGCCACTGACACGACGGGAATGGGAAGCAACACAGGCAGGAGCAGGTGCTTCGCCCTCTGGCCTCTGAGTCTCCCCTCTAGCATCCCTATGAGCAGAGACTAACCGAGCTCCAGCTGGCAAAGGAGAAACATGGTCCCAGAGACCCAAGTCCTGCATCAGAAATAGTGGAGAAACTGAGAGACAACATTTTAAGAGTCAGCACACTCTACCCCTTTGGCTATTAGCCTATCTACACCTGTCCACACATAATTAAATGTCAATACAACAATAAAACAGCTTTATGCTTCCCCTGAAGAAGATGCTATTACTTCTCTTATATATACAAACCTCACCCTCCCAACAAAGTGAGGAGACGCAAAGGCCCCACAGTTACCGTGAGCCTCTCTGAGAGACAGTCATAGTAGCTGTCTCTGAGGTTCTGAAAAGCAAGCAAGGTAATGCCACGGGGTTGTGCCCAGGTACCTGTACAAAATTTCAAAGGATCCAGTGAACAATGACGGGAAGGAATTTTTTTCACGATAATTTTCCTTGTCCATTGACTAGTAGATAAGTTTAAAAGCTTGGCAGAGCCCTTCAGGCTGCTCATTTTCAACCTTATGTTCAGCTCCATGATATGTCTTCAACACTGTCTTCTTCTCTCTTTCTCTCTTCTCTCCCCTCCCAACCCGCTCCTTCTTGTTTTTCTCCTTCTCCCTTTTCTCCTCCCCCTGCTTTCCCTCCTTCTCTTTCTCCTCTTCCTTTTATATTTGTGTATATTTGTATCAACTTGAAATCTTTTCTGGAAAAAATTAATGTATAAATATACAGAATACAAAAATGTTTGCCATTTTTTTTTCAGAAAGATTCCATGTTTGTTGGGATAAAAAAAATTTTTTCACTCTAATCCCGTTGATAAATGTTTTTTTTTCATCTTTGCTAATGTGATGGATAGATAAATTGTATCTCCTAATTTATACTACTATTATTATTAAGTTGAACATTTTTCATGTAGATTCCATTTATCTCTTTTCTCCTTATCCTTCAGAGATCCTTGGTGGATTGTTCGTAATAATTTTTATGAGTTCTATATATTTGAGACACATCTCCATCATACCACAGTTGCAATTTCATACCCAAATTTTATTTCTCTTAAAATTGTATTTCTGAAGTTTCTGCTATTGGATTTGAGTTCTGGATCAATCAAAAACAGTTGAAGTGTCTCAGGAAGCTATTGCTGATCACTGAATGGATACAGTTAGGGATCACCAACCAGGTATTCAACTTGTGCCGAAGACTGACAGGCCTGGTAACCATTCCGATATAGTTTTCTAAGCTCCTGGTCTGCCAGTTGGTGACATTTTACCATATAAAGGGAAGCTTACATATGACTCTGTGGCTTCATCTTTTAGAGTGATAACATAGCAACAGCATTTGTTAGTCTATAGGAACCAGAAACAGATTGAATTCTTGGCAAGACATAAGAAAAGAGCTTTCACAAACTCAGCTGGCTATGGCGCTTCCTAGTTGTAAACGTTTCTGGAGGCAGACCCTGTGAGGGAGGCTGCCCTCTCTGTGAGCAGCATGTCACCCAACAACAGCCATCTTCTCACAGGTCTGACAGAGAGAGCAGAGCAGGCCAAGGTGAAGATCCTAGGAAAGAGGGCATTGAACACTGCCAAACTGCTTGCCTTTTGAAATGGAACACTTAGGAGCAAGCAATAAAAAATAAACAAATATGTGTATTACCGCTCTATTCTTATAACTGAAGGCGAGTAAATTGAACAGCAAGACTATCCACTAAGCTGTCTATCTCATTGCATGCCTGCGTGTTGGCAGAGATGAAAAAGGTGATTTGGATTCCAGATCAGGGTCAGGTCAACTCTGAACAAAATTAAAAGGTGAACGTCAGGTGGAATTGCAGAGGATGAGAAAGACCAACTGGAATTAAAACACATGGATTTTATAGCAGTTGTGTGTAATGATGTATATTGCTGGTGGGAGGGTCCAATTGTGCAGCCACAGAAGAAACGAATTAAAAAGAGGTATTCTAACAAATACCTGCACATGCATGCTCACAGAAACTCTAGTCACAAAGCCAAAAATTGGAAACAACTGAAATGTCCACCAATGGAAGAATGGATAAAAAATGTGGAATAGCCATATAACAGAATATTATTGTCATAAAAATAAATGAACAAATACATGCTATAAACTGAGTGAATCTTGAAAACATGCTAAGTGAAAGAAGCCAGACACAAAAGGTAAGATACTGTATAATTTCATTTACATAAAATATCCAGAATAGGTTAATCCAAATAGACGGAAGAAGTGCATTAGTGGTTGTCAGGGGCTGGGCGAAGGGGAGGCTGAGAGTAGTTGCTTAATGGGTACAGGGTTGCCTTTAGGGGTGATGACAAATATTTTGGAACTAGTTAGAGGTGATGGTTGCATGACACTGAGAACATATTAAATGCCATCAAATTGTACACTTTCTAGTTAATTTTATGTTATGTGAATTTTACATTGATATAAATTTGAAAAATAGATGATGGACATTCTTCCAAATTTGGTCAAAAACATAAATATGCAATTCAAGAAGTTCAGGGAACTCCTAGCAGAAGTGAGCCATGCCTAGGAAGCATTCAAACTACTGAAAACCAAAGATGGAAAGAAATCTAAAAAGGAGCTAGAAAAAACAAAACAACAACATACAGAGAAGCAACAATTCAAAAGACTCCTGAATTCTCAAGGCCATAAGACAGTGGGAAAATATCTTTAAAGCTAAAAGAAAAACAAAATTGTCAACCCTGAAATCTATGTCCCATGAAAATAACCTATAAAAATAAAGGCAAAATAAAGACATTTTAAGATGAAATAAGACTAAGAGTATTCATTACCAGCAGACATAGACTACAAAGAATGCTAAAAAAATTCTTCAGGCTGTAAGAAACTGCTACCTGGAGGATACACATTAGAAATGATAAATATTGTATAAATATATTTTCATTAACTTCTTTAAAGTAATTTGACCATTGAAAGCAAAAATTATAACATTCTCTTATCAGTTTTATGATAGAAAAATATGCAATACATATATAACTATAGCATAAAGAACAGGGTAGGGTGGTAGATAGTTCTATACAATTGTAAGACTTCCACATTTTACATGAAAGATACTTGTAAATATTAACTCAAAGTAGATTTTGAAAAGTTAAGGCTATATATTGTAATTCAGAGGACCAACTTTAAAAAATTAAATATTAGAGCAAATGTCCATGAAGTGGAAAGCAGACAATGAAGAGGGAAAATTAACTAAGTAAAAAGATGGTTTTTTAAAAAGATTATTGAATTGATAAACTCCTAGCTAGACTGATAGAGATAAAAAGATCACAAACATAATGGACTAATATGCTTTCGGAAATGATAGAGGCATTATCACTGATGAACTTACAGGCATTAAGTAAACAATCATAAAATATTATAAATAGCCTTATATCACAATTCAGTTGAAACATAATCCTTGAAAATAAAAATTACCAAAACTAACATGAGGAAACAGAAAGTATCACTAGTCTTGATTTATTAAAGAAGCTGAATTTATTTTCAGCAATCTCCACATGAAGAAAACTCCAGGCCCAAATGGTTTTTCAGTAAATGCTTTCAAACATATAAGGAAGAATTATCAGCAAATGCATGCAATCTCTTTCAGAAAACAGAAAAGGAGAGACTACTTCCCAACTTCTTTTGAGGCCTTCAAAGACACAGACCAAAACCTGGCAAAGAAATCATAAAACAAAAACAACATAATAATAAATGAAACTACAGATCAATACCCCTCTTGAACATGGATGTGAAAATCCTCATCAAAATATCAGCAAATCAAATTTGCCATGCATAAAAAGGATTGTATATCATCATGAAGTAAAGTTTAGTTTAGGAATGCAAGGTTGGTATAACATCTGAAAATCAGTCAATTTAATTCACCACATTAATAGAATAAAGGAGAAAAAAATCTATGGCAATTTAATTTTTTTGAAGTAATTTTGATTTATAACATCATATAAGCTTCAAGTGTGCAACCTCATATTTGGACATTTGTATATACTATATTGTGCTCACCACCAAAAGTCTAGTTTCCATCCATCGCCCAAAAATGGACCCCTATTACCCATTTTGCCTTTCCTGCATACCCTTTCCCTCTGGTAACCACCTATTTGTTGTCTGCCTCTATGAGTTTTTTGTTTTGTTGTTGACTTATTTTTGTTTTTATATTCCACATGTAAGTGAAATCATACAGTATTTGTCTTTTTCCATCTGACTTATTTCACTTAGCATAATGCTCAGGGTTCATCTATGTTGTCACAAATGGCAATATTTCACCTTTTTATGGCTAAGTAGTACTCAGTTGTTTATATATACAGCTTCTTTATCTATTCGTCTTTTGATGGATACTTGGATGCAGCAAAAGCATTTGATGAAATGAATTATTTTATATTGACCTTGGCACTGCTCTTGATTAGAGCTGTTCAACTTAGTTGTAGTTACATAGCAATTGGCATGGAGAAGGGATGTTCAGGGAGAGGACACATGGAAAGGTTACCAGGCCTTCTGCACCTGTGGTTAGCTGCTCTCCACTCCAGAAGGCTTCAGTACCACCCTAAGTTTTCTTGCTCTCACTGCAGGGGGTGGTCTGCTTGCTCTTGTTCTGCTTTGTAGTTCAATAATGTAAATGCTATCTTGGAGAGAGAAAATAGTGCTTGGGAAATTGCTTCCTTGCTCTACATCCTGGGTTCTAGGTTAATTACTCCACCCTACACCCCCCAAAACATATGTGAGGATCTAACCAGTGGTCGGAAAACTGCGGCTCGCGAACGACATGGGGCTCTTTGGCCCCTTGAGTGTGGCTCTTCCACAAAATACCACGGCCTGTGTGAGTCTATTTTGAAGAAGTGGCGTTAGAAAAAGTTTGTTTAAAAAATTTGGCTCTCAAAAGAAATTTCAGTCGTTGTACTGTTGATATTTGGCTCTGTTGACTAATGAGTTTGCCGACCACTGATCTAACCCATTGTTTTCTCATTTGATTCTGAGATTTCGGGGGGGGGGGGGGGAGGGAGAGCGGGAGGTTTGTGTGTGTTTTTGTTTTGTTTTTGATAGATTCCTCAAATCTTTCTTTTGTATATGTGGTATCTCCAGGACTGGATTCATGGAAAGAAATCAACAGCGACTTTTCCATTGTATACCGCATGCAACTAATGTTATTTAATGTTACTGTACCACTCTGACCCACGTTCTTTTCTGCTGAAATACTTTTTTTTAAAATTTTTAAATTATTTTTTAATTTTTTCATTTTATTGAGATATAATTGGCATACAGCACTGCATGAGTTTAAGGTGCACATCATAATGGTTTGACTTACATATATTGTGCAATGGTTGCCACAATAAGTTTAATTAACCTTCAGTAACATTCACTGTCTTCAGAATAAAGGCTCAGACTTCTCGAACAAGGTAAAAGTCATGACTTTGTAAGCCATTCATTTCCAGCTTCTTCTGACCCTTCACATTCACCTAAACTTTAGACAAATTTATAATTTTTCAAAAATTCACCGCACTTTCCCACCTCTGCGTCTTCACGCCAACCATCTCTTTAACTTAGAAGATCTTGTCTATTCTTTCTGTGGAAACCCTAGACATGATGCAGGTCACAGCTTGGCTGATGGCTCCTCCTTAAAGCGATGTGAAATGGAAAGCATGAAGTCTTCAGAAGTCAGGATTTCAACATTGGACTTGGATCTTACTGTTCCCATTGTATACATGACTATGGATCATTTATTTTACATTTCTCTGCTTCTAATTTCCTGTGTGTAAAATAAGCAAAATACTGCATACTTCATAGGACTTATGAAGATTTTATCAGATGATGATGAGCTAATGCTGAAGAGGCCAATGAAGAGTTCATCCTCGACATCTGTGCCTTCCTCTGTCATTGTGCATCATCCTTTCCTCAGCCCAACAGAATTTATCTCTTCTTTCAACAAAATCCCATAGCAGCTCTTTAATAGCATGTTTAGGGCACTCCTCCCATTTAATCTGAGCTATAAGCCTGGGTAGGAGTTGTTTTCTTGCCCAGAAAGGTGTTTCAGAGCGAGAACTATAGTAGCAGTTAAGAGCTCTGGAGTCAAAAATCTCAAGGTTTGAGTCCCACATTTACCACTCATTAGCTCTGTGGGGTTATGAGAAAATTTCATAACCTCTCGGAGCCTCAGCTTGTTCATGTCTAAAAAGGGAATCATTTTAATCTCTAATTTACAGAGCTGTTACAACAATTGAATATGAATATATATCTAACCTATTCCTCACAGTGTCTAATATATTCAATAATGATAACAATAAAGGTAGAAGGACTTAATGGTATTCAAACAATGGTGAGAGTTACCACCTCCCACTCCCAAATAGTTTCTTGATCTCTAATAATCTTTAACATTTTTTTTAACACTCTGAGGTATTCCAGATTTTTGGATTTTCTCCTAAATCCCTAAATTTCTTTGGTCGACTGGCAGAATGAGATTTCTGTTGAGCAGCTGTTGTTTTTTGTCCCAGTAGTCTAGGTTCTTTGGCAATTAAAAATCTCTCTTTATTTTCTCAAGCAAGTCGATTTTTTTCTCTTTTGCGCACTGCAAGGAGCTAGTAATAAACACATCAGAGCTGGCATTGGGCCAAAGTTCCCGGGTGGGACTTGGCTTATTGTCTGAGATTTGAAGACAATCTTGAATTTTTCCAGGCTCTTTCTGAAACTACTGACCCTGCAGCTCCGTAACTGTATTTGTATTTTAATTCTTAAGGCAACCTTTGGTATGGCCCAAATGGGCTTCCTATAACATTAAAATGCTCATACACAGCCATCAGCCTTCATTGTCTGGTCCTGCAGCTTGATTTGCGTCCCATTTCTCACTAGAGGATCTAAAGTTAAGCTGATGAACTCCACTTTAAATCCTGAAGGTCACTTCTTAGTGATTCCAGATGAAATGCATCTTTAAAATATATCCCTTCTTCGCCAACTTCGTGTCAAACTCCTCCCATGGTCCTTGCTCAATCCACATTCTAGATATCATGTAAAAGGATGTTTAAAATTCAGCTTCAGAACATGTCTCCTCTGCGGTGCCTGATTTCCTGTTGTCGATGTGTTGTACCTGACTGGGCGTCCTCATTCTTCCTCTCTGTCATCTGCAGCCTGCTAGGTACAAATCACTACCCAGGCAGAATGAGATAAATTAGGAAGCCTTTACTGGCAATTTATTAGGAAGCTGCTGCAAGGCAGACCCCATGCATTTCCTTGTTATGCCTCCACTTTCCATTCACCACTCACACTACAGTAACAATGCTTTGTAACTACACAATGGCGCTCCTCCTTCAATCTCCAGTGACATTGCCCATGGTTAATTGGCTCTTACAGCATCCCTGTAGGGTGTAAGCAAGTGTTGTTACCACTGTCCCCGATTTGCCACTAATTGAGATAGAGTGGTCAAGTGTCTCTCCAAGGTCCTAAAGCCTGATACTCAGAGAATTTCTTGACTGTTATCTCTTTGCCTTCACCACTGGTTTTCCCCGCAGCTCATAATTTCTGGGTGAAAGCCTGCTAATTAGAGTCTCTGGGCAAACCCAGAGGATGAGAAATTGAAGAATGGATGCTCCTAGAAGTCCCTTATCCTCTCCCTTTACAGGCAAACCCATGAAGAGTTAGCTTTTGTTGTTTTGCTTTTTAAAACTTATGGTTTCCTGTATTTGGAAGCTTCAGAAAGGATATCACCTCTCATCCTCAACTGCTGCTTTATTGTATAAAAGAGAACACGGCAAGGAGATACATTTATGACAGCTGAAAATGGGAGACCTAGGCCCCCAGAACCCAATATGAAGCCTGTCCTGTTTCCTGCATGTTCAGTTGTACCCCCAGGGACAGGAGTCTCCCTCCCACCAAGCCCAGCCCAACTTGGGCTACCAGGAGCATTTCTGCCAGTCCACACCTCCAAGACTCAACATCAGGCTTTTCTGGTTGTAGTCTCTTTGCTTGGGGACTTTACACAGATTTCCATGATTAAGTGAGGCCAAATTTGATTCCTTTAGGGCACTAAGATACAAAGACCAGTTCATGAGTTAACTATTAACTCTTGGAATTAATAAAACCTATCAAAATCTCCTATATGCCAGGCACTGTTGTAAGTGCTGGGGAATAACACAGTATCTGCCTCATGGATCTTTAAATATTACCTGTTTTCTCCCCCTACCCTCCTCATTCTTGCAATGCTAAGTAGTATTCAGTCATCCCAGAATTATACTTGTGTCTTGTGATGAACATGGGCATTATCTCAAAAATCCCAGCACTGTAGAAAGATGGCATATAGGGGAATGGTTGAATGGTGACTCCCCAAAAGATATGTCAACATTCAAATCTCTGGAACCTGTGAATGTTACTTTACTTGGAAAAAGTGTCTTTGCAGATAAAATCGAAGTTAAGGATCTTGAGATGAGATCATCCTGGATTACCTGGGTAAACCTTAAATCCGATGACAAATGCCCTTAGAAGAGATAAAAAATACTACAGCATGGCACTTTCGTCTTAGAAAATAGATATAGAAATGTGTACCTTCAACCCAAGAGCAATGGGCGTGTCCAGGTGACTTCTTCAAAGTCAGAGTCCTGACCCCTTTAACATATCTCTTGAGGCCGACATGATGAGCCATAGTAACATCTAATCATCATTTTGTTCCCTTGCTTTTCTCTAAGAGCAACATAAAAATAGCAAGCCAGTAAAACATTAAAGTTATTAAGAAATACACATTCTTTTTGTTCAATACGTATA